>NC_087176.1:5040000-5092500 GCF_035594125.1 Scylla paramamosain
ATTTAGATGTGTATGGTGGAAGTTATTGTGTGTTTAAAGTGTTTTTTTTTTTCATTTTTTATAGTACTTGAGAAATTTAGCTGGGTATAGTGAAAGTTATTGTGGAAGTTATTGTATCTTTTTTTTTTACTTTTCATTTTTTATAGTTCTTGATACAATTTAGCTGGGTACAGTGGAAGTTATTGTGGTTTCCAAGGAAGGTTTTCAAGGTAGATGGATTCACTGAGGGTAAGAGATAGAGCAAAGCGTGTGTGGCTGTGTGAATGAAGGGAGTGTGATTGAACGGTTGTGTATGATAATGTATGTTTGTGTGCATATGTATGTATGTATGGATGGATGAATGGATGAATGGATGAATGTGTGTATTTAAATGAAAGGAGAGGAAAAAGAAAGAAGAGAATAATATAATGATTAGATGTATGTATGTGTGTATGTATGCATATGAAAGAATAGTAGAGAGAGAGAGAGAGAGAGAGAGAGAGAGAGAGAGAGAGAATATATAATGATTAAATGTTTATATGTGTGTGAAAGAATGAAAGAACGTAAAGAATAAGAAGAAACAAGAAAATTTATATATATTTGAGTTTGTAATCTTAAACAAATTTTTCACGTGCATTATATATTCAAGTGGATGATAACGAAGAAGGAGGAGGAGGAGGAGGTGAAGAAGATGAAGACAAAGGAGGAGGAGGAGGAGGAGGAGGAGGAGGAGGAGGAAGAATAAAATGTAACAATAATCCAGCAACAATAACCATGAGACGTGTTCCTCCTCCTCCTCCTCCTCCTCCTCCTCCTCCTCCTCCTCCTCCTCCTCCTCCTCCTCCTCCTCCTCCTCCTCCTCCTCCTCCTCCTCCTAACAGTTTCAGGTCGTGATTAAATTATGCAGTTTATTTATGCATGTTTTCTTTACAGTGGTGCCACGTGTTCAAAATCGTTGTTGTTGTTGTTGTTGTTCATTCTTTTTTTCTTATTTTTTCATTTTTTCTTTCTCATTCCTGTACAATTATCATCGTCATCATCATCATCATCATCATCATCATCATCATCATCATCATCATCATCATCATCATCATCATCATCATCATCATCATCATCATCATCACCACCACCACCACCACCACCACCACCACCACCACCACCACCACTTGCCTGCGCGTTATGTGGATGGAAGGAAAGATGGCGCAGTTATAAGATACGAGATTCTTTGCTCCTTGTCTTGTTTACCTGGTTCTACTCGTGAGGAAAATCTCTACAGGTAACGAGGAGGAAGAGGAGGAGGAGGAGGAGGAGGAGGAGGAGGAAGAAGAAGAAGAAGAAGAAGATACGAAACCTCTTTAATTGGATAAATATTTTGCTTTTTTGTTTATTTTTACTTTTTTTTTCTTTGTGGTACAGTTTATCTTTATGTAGGAGCGGGGATGTATACTCTCTCTCTCTCTCTCTCTCTCTCTCTCTCTCTCTCTCTCTCTCTCTCTCTCTCTCTCTCTCTCTCTCTCTCTCTCTCTCTCTCTCTCTCTCTCTCTCTCTCTCTCTCTCTCTCTCTCCCCGAAATATAACGTTAGAGATGCATATTTATTTAGTTAGAGAGAGAGAGAGAGAGAGAGAGAGAGAGAGAGAGAGAGAGAGAGAGAGAGAGAGAGAGAGAGAGAGAGAGACTTAAAAGTTAGACGATATACATTATTATCATCATCATCGTCATCATCATCATCATCATCATCATCATCATCATTATCATCATCATTATAATCATCATTATTATTAGTTATTCTTATTATTTTCCCACCGTGAGCGTCGGTCAATTAGCGACAGGTGTGCACTGGGCCTCCCTTGCAGCAGGTGTCGACAATTAACAAGTGGCGTGTTTAGTTTTGTAGAACCGCCCGTGTTTGTATTTCATTTCCCGTCGTGTACTAAATGCTGTGAAATATTGGCCCATTTTTTGTATGTTGTCATTATTTATTTTTTTTAACTTTTCGTTGTTGTTTTTTCAGTGAGTGTTGATTAGTTTGTGTGTGTGTGTGTGTGTGTGTGTGTGTGTGTGTGTGTGTGTGTGTGTGTGTGTGTGTGTGTGTGTGTGTGTGTGTGTGTGTGTGTGTGTGTGTGTGTGTGTGAAAGAGCGTACCACACCTTCAGAATTCGTGCGTGGTAGCGAAGGAAGGGAAGGAGAGAGAGAGGGAAGGAGAGAGGGAGGGAGGGAGGGAGGGAAGGAGGAAAGAAGGTTTTGTTTGACCCTCCTCCTCCTCCTCCTCCTCCTCCTCCTCCTCCTCCTCCTCCTCCTCCTCCTCCTCCTCCTCCTCCTCCTCCTCCTCCTCCTCCTCCTCCTCCTCCTCCTCCTCCTCCTCCTCCTCCTCCTCCTCCTCCTTCGCCGCTGTCTCAGTCTCCGCCTCAGACGTTGTTGCTTCTTCTTGCTACTCTTCTTTCTCCTCCTCCTCCTCCTCCTCCTCCTCCTCCTCCTCCTCCTCCTCCTCCTCCTCCTCCTCCTCCTCCTCTTCCGCCTCGTCTCATTATGCCAACAACTTCCCTTCCGTGTCAGCGAGAATGTTGAAATTTTTTTTTCTTTTCCTTCAAAGTGGATCGTTTTTGTGGATTCGTGGATGTCTGTCCCCCCCTCTCTCTCTCTCTCTCTCTCTCTCTCTCTCTCTCTCTCTCTCTCTCTCTCTCTCTCTCTCTCTCTCTCTCTCTCTCTCTCTCTCTCTCTCTCTCTCTCTCTCTCTCTCTCTCTCTCTCTCTCTCTCTCTCTCTCTCTCTCTCTCTCTCTCTCTCTCTCTCTCTCTCTCTCTCTCTCTCTCTCTCTCTCCTTAGGTTATATAATAATTTTTTTTCTCTTAGGTAGGTAAAAGAAAATTCCTGTTTAATTCTATAAATTCTCAGGAAAAGACATACAGACAATAAGGCAAAAATTTATCTGAAGACAATATCTTTTGTCCATATCCGAGCCATAGATTTTTCTGTAGATTAAAAAAGAAGATTCAGATTTTTCCGTAGATCCGAACGATTTTCCTGATGTTTCAATAGATTCTTCTGTAGATTAAAAGAAGATTCAGATTTTTCCATAGATCTAGTTAGAAACTAGATTTTTTCCGTAGAACGAAAAGATTTTTATGGTTTCAATAATTTTTCTGTGGATTAAAAGAGAAGATTCAGATTTTTCAGTAGATCAGAATAGAAACCTGAATTTTCCGTAGATCGAGAAGATTTTTCAGATTTTCTATAGATTTTTCTGTAGATATCTAGATAATTATTACATAACAGATGAGTCTTGTGAAGTTACCTGTTGGGGTGTAATCAACTCACCTGGACAAAATTAATGTGAAGGTGGTGATGGAGTTGTAGCACAGAATTTTCTTTTTTTTTTCCTTTCTTTTCTCCAATTCCTTTAATGAAATGTTACGGAAAGGTTTGCCTGTTAGTGTATTACTGAGGATTATGGGAATGGAATTTATAAGTGCCTGGTTCCAAATTAGTGTTGTTGTTGTTGTTGTTGTTGTTGTTGTTACATTTTTTTTTCATTTTTGTCCTTATTCTTCTTACTTTATTCTTATTCTTCACTAGTAGTAGTAGTAGTAGTAGTAGTAGTAGTAGTAGTAGTAGTAGCAGCGTGCATCAGTCGATTTTTCATGCCTTATCTTCGCGCGGGAACACAAGTCCATTACTCGCAAATTGCCGCAACACGAAGCAAACACGTCATTTCGCCGCTAAAACTCAAAATACCCCTTCAATATTTGGTTGTATTGCACACTCCCTTGAGAATATCCTTGAGAGAGAGAGAGAGAGAGAGAGAGAGAGAGAGAGAGAGAGAGAGAGAGAGAGAGAGAGAGAGAGACTTTGATCATATATTCATCAGGGGGAAAAACGTGTGTGTGTGTGTGTGTGTGTGTGTGCAGACAGGTAGCTAAGAGACATCAGGAAGAAGGAAGAAAGGGAAGGGAAGGCAAGGACAGGAGGAGAAGGAAGAAGAAGAAGAAGAGGAGGAGGTAAGGAAGAAAGGAAGAAGAGAAGAGATTCAGTATTTCGTGTTTCTAAGAGGTTTTTGTTTATTTTGAGTGTTATTGCTTCTCTGGATGTGCATGGATGGTTGTGAGCGCTTGTAAGGTTGTGGGGGGTGTGGGTCCGGTAATATTAGGTTTTGGATGGTTGGAAATAGGTGTAGAATGATTGTGGGTGGTTCTTAAAGACTTTGGAAGCTTGTGAAATCAATATAACTGGTAATTCAAGGTTGTGGATGGTTGTAGAATGATTGTGGGTGGTTTTGAAAGGTTTCTGAATGTTTTTGGATGGTTCTAGAGGGTGATAAAGGGTTATGTATGGTTGTAAAGTGTTGTAGGTAGTTTTCGAGGGGTTTGGATGGTTGTAGTAAGTTGTAGGTGGTTCTTGATGAGGTTCGAGTGAATATGGATGGTTCTCTCTAGGTGTGGAAGGTTATGGATGGTTTAGAATAGTTTGCGATGATTCACGTTTTCATTAATCTCTTGTTCGTGTTTTTTTTTATTGATTTTTCTTATCATTTTTTGTTTTCTTTTGTTTTCTTTTGTTTTTCTTCATTTCCTCGTTTTCTTTACTTTCTCTTATTTTTTTCATTTTTTTTTCTTTTCTTTTTCTTTTCTCTATTTTTCCTTCATTTTCCTCCTTTCCTTTACTTTCTCCTTGTGTATTTAGTTTCAATTTCTCTTTGTTTTCCTACTTTCCGTATTTTCTCCTTTTCTTCCTTTTGTTTTCTCAGTTTTTCTCCTTCATTTTCTCCTTTACTTTCCTTTTTCTTTGCCTCTTTTATCTCCTCCTTTATTTTCTCCTTTCTTTCTCTCCTTGCATGAGTAAAAATTGCTTGGCCGTCAGACTCCCGCTGTGTTCATTATTTATTTATTGTTTTCTTTCTTGTATTCTCGTTTCTCCCTCTTCCTTATTCTTAACGCGCCTCTCTCCATTCCTCTTATTCTTTTTTTTACTCTTATTTTTTTCTTCTTTGTTTTTTTTTATTTTCCTTGTTTCGTTTTAGATTTGTTTTGCTTCGTTTTCTTATTGTGTTCTTTTTCATTCTTCTTTCCTTTTCTTTCTTCTTTTTTTTCGTTATCTATCTTCCATCCTTCTTACCTTCTTTCTTTTTTTGCTTGTTTTTGCTTCTGTTCATTCTCCTCCTTCGCATTCTTCTTTCAGATATTCATTCATTTCCTTCATTTTTTTTTTTATTCTTTCATTCCTTCGGTCTTTCATTTCTCTCTTCTTTTTTTTATTAAATTTTTTCGTTCGTGTTTTTTTTTCATAATTCACTTGCACCTTTCTTTCCTTCCTCCCTTCTTTCCTTCTTTCTTTGCTTTCATTTTCTTCCTTTTGTCTGTTTTCATCATATCTCTCCTTCCTACCTTCCCCTTCTTGTTTCCTTCCTACCCTTTCTCCTTCAGTCCCTCCTTCCTACCCGCTCTCCCTCCCTCCCTCCCTCCAGAAGGTAATTTTACACGCCCTCCTCCATGTTCGGAATATTCCATGTAATTATTGCTCCTCCGCCATATTTTTTCCCCTCATCATTTTTACCTGCATGGGAAAACTCATAAATGTACCTTCCTCTTCCTCCTTCTCTTCCTCCTCCTCTTCTTCCTCCTTTTCCTCCTTCATTCCTTTCTTCCCTCCTCTGTCCCCTCTTTCTTTGATTTTTTCCCTTTTCTATATTTTTCGTCTTTTTCCTCCTTTCTCTCTCTCCTCTCATCTTTCTCTCCTCTTCTCCTTTCTATCTTCTCTCTTTCTTCCATCTGTCTCCTCCTACCCTTTTTCTTTCTCTCTCTCTCTCTCTCTCTCTCTCTCTCTCTCTCTCTCTCTCTCTCTCTCTCTCTCTCTCTCTCTCTCTCTCTCTCTCTCTCTCTCTCTCTCTCTCTCTCTCTCTCTCTCTCTCTCTCTCTCTTTACCGCTGCCCTCCTTTCTTCCCATCCTCCTCCTCCTCCTCCTCCTCCTCCTCCTCCTCCTCCTTTCTTATCTGGTTGTTTTCTTCCTCATCCTTTGTTCACTTTCCATCTCAGTTCCTATTCCTTCGCTCTTCCTGTCTTCGTCTTCTTCCGCTCTGTTTCCTCCATTTCTTCTTTTCCTTCCAGTCTTCCTTCTTTTCTTCTTCTTCTTTCTCCTCCTTCTCCTCCTTCCATTTTCCTTCATCATTATTTCTCGCGTTTATTTCCTTCTCTTCCTTTCTTCGTCTTTCAAGTCTTTCGTTCACCTTTTGTCCTCCTCCTCCTCCTCCTCCTCCTCCTCCTCCTCCTCCTCCTCCTCCTCCTCCTCCTCCTCCTCCTCCTCCTCCTCTCTCGTGAGACATTTCATCATTCATATATTATTATCATTGCCTTCTTTTCCTTCAATATTCATCTTCCCTTCGCCATTTTCCTCCTCCTCCTCCTCCTCCTCCTCCTCCTCCTCCTCCTCCTCCTCCTCCTCCTCCTCCTCCTCCTCCCCCCTAATTGTGTCATTTATCTCATGTATTCATACCATCTCCTTTCTTCAGTCCTCCTCCTCCTCCTCCTCCTCCTCCTCCTCCTCCTCCTCCTCCTCCTCCTCCTCCTCCTCCTCCTCCTCCTCCTCCTCCTCCTCCTCCACGTGAATTGGTCAAATAAAATCGTGCCCTACTTGACCCTCCCCCCTCCGTGACCCTCCTCCTGACTCCCGCCCACCCCCCTCCTCAGTGACCTCCCTCACCGTGACCTCCCCATCCATGACCCTTCCCACACCTGAAGCCGCCCCCCCCATTCCCCCCCCGTGACAAGAGAACAGCTCACACTAGTCCGTTGTGTTCTCTTATTAAATTTGAACCTGGAGTGGCGGCAGCTCCTCCTCCTCCTCCTCCTCCTCCTCCTCCTCCTCCTCCTCCTCCTCCTCCTCCTCCTCCTTTTTTTTTTTTTTTTTTTTTTTTTACTGAAATCAACATTTTCCCTCAATTTTCCTGTCTTTTTTCAATCTATCTGTCCGTGTCTTCATATTTCTCTCTCTCTCTCTCTCTCTCTCTCTCTCTCTCTCTCTCTCTCTCTCTCTCTCTCTCTCTCTCTCTCTCTCTCTCTCTCTCTCTCTCTCTCTCTCTCTCTCTCTCTCTCTCTCTCTCTCATACCCAAACTTCTAACTTACTTTTCATCAGGGTTGCCAGCTTGCCCTCAGGATGTGGCGGGTGAGGGGAGGTGAGGGGAGGGGAGGAGGGGAGGGGAGATGGAGGGTCATTCTGGTACTTGTAAGGGGAGGAGAGGCGGAGGTACAAGATAAGGGGAGAAAGAGAACCAGTGAGAGAGGAGGAGAGGAGGTTGTGTGAGGGGAAGAGGGAGAGGGAGGATCGAGTTGGGTGGGGGGCTCAGGGAATGGAGAAAGGTGAGTGTCTAAGGGGAGAAGAGAGGGAGTGAGGGGAGAGTATGGGAAAGGAAATGTGAGCTACGATAGGATTTTAAACTCACAGACACAGACACACATACACACACAAACAAACAAACAAACAAACAAACAAACAAACGAACAACAATGTACACACAGGTATAGAAGACAAAACAAACAAAAAAGGATTAAAACCAAAAAAAAAATTCATCTCTAATATACAAAAAAAAGAAGCATAAAAACAAGAAAGGAAGTAAAGAAGTAAGACGATCAAAATAAAGTAGGAAAACGAAGGAAAAGAAAAAAAACATCGTAGGGAAAAAGAAGGGAAAAAAGACGTTCAGGATTAAGAAAAAAAGGGAAAAAGAAAATAAGAAAAAAAGTTACGATAAAAAGGAGTAAAAAAAGAAAAGCATCAGAAAAAGAAGAAAAAGAGAATACAATCAATAAGAAAAAGGAGGAGGATAAAAAGAAGAAAAAAAAATACGTCGGAAAAAAAGAAGAAAAGAATTATGACCAAGAAAAGAAGGAAAAGAAAAATGCACATCTTAGGAAAAAAACGAAAAAAAAAACAAGAGAAAGACAGTCAGGAAAAGAAAGAAAAAGCAAAAAAGAGAAAAAAAAAGAAAGAAAAAGACGATCACGATAAAAAAAAGAGGAAAAAAGAAAAAAAACGAAGGGGAAAAAGGAAGAAAGTGCACATCGCAGGAAAACCAATTGCCGGCATGAAAATATAAATCTGGCGGTTCAGTGTTACAGTTTGACAGGACAATTTTCCCTGTGCCAGATGAGAATGATGAAGAATGGCACTGGGGAGAGTGAATATAGGGATTGAGCAAATAGCTACTCCTGTCTGAGAGAGAAAATATAAGCAGTTTTCAGAGAGAGAGAGAGAGAGAGAGAGAGAGAGAGAGAGAGAGAGAGAGAGAGAGAGAGAGAGAGAGAGAGAGAGAGAGAGAGAGGAAATGACACAAGGGAAAGATTCACTAAGTCGTGGGGGGGGGAAAAAAAGAGGGGGATTTACTCTCAATGGAGGGGAAGAAAGGGGCGTGGCACTTAAGGGGATCCCCTGAGGAACGTGAAGAGGAAGAGGAAGAGGAGGAGGAAGAGGAGGAGGTGGGGACGGCAAGAGTCTGTCATACTAAGAATAAAATGAAAGACTGAGTGTGTGTGTGTGTGTGTGTGTGTGTGTGTGTGTGTGTGTGTGTGTGTGTGTGTGTGTGTGTGTGTGTGGAAATAAAACTCCCATCAGCTGATTACTGTTACATCCGTTATTTTCACTTCACTGGGAGGAAGAAAATAAGAGATGCCAAGGAGGAGGAGGAAGAGGAAGAGGACGAGGTGGTGGTGGTGGTGGTGGTGGTGGTGGTGGTGGTAGTGGTGGTGGTGGGCAAGAAGAATAGGAGAACGAAAGTGGAGGAAGAGGAGAGGGAGGAGAGGGAAAGAAAGATGATTAGGAGAACCAGAGAAAATAAAAAAAGAAGAAAGAAAAGAAGAAAAAAAGAGGACTAGGAGGAGGAGAAGGATACCAGAAGGAAATGAAAAATAGGAGGAGGAGAAAAGAAGAGAAATGAGAAATTGAGAATATATAAAAAAATAGGACGACATAGAAGAATAGAAGGAGAAAAAGAAGAGGAAGGAAGGAAGGAGAGAAAAATAAAACCAAAGAAAAGTAAAATAGAAGAATAGAATAAGGGGTAGAGTAGAGAGAATAAGGAAGAGGAAAGAAATGGGAAACAAGATAAAGACTACAGAGACGGAATAAAAGAAGGAAGGAAGGAGAAAAAGAAAAAAAATAAGACAAAATGGAAGAAAATTCAAAGGAACAGGAGAAAGAGAAGAATTGGAAAAAAAAAAGAGAAGGAAAAAAGAGGGAAGATGGGAAAAAAAGATGAGGGAAAAGAGTGGAAAAAAAATAATACGAGAAAAGAAAATTACGAAGAAAAGGTAACGAAAATATGAAAGAGGAAAAGAGAAAAATAAAAGGTGGGGAAAAAGGGAAAAGCATTAAGTGTTAAAGAATACGAGAATGAAGAGTAGATGGAAGAAAATAGAAGGGAAAACAAAGAAGTAGTAAATGAAAAAAAAAGAAAAATAACGAACGAAAAAAAAAAGGGGAAAAAAGGGGAAAATAAGAGGGCAGTGAGTCGCGTTTCCCTCATTTTGGCACGAATAATTGCCCTCCAATCCCTGAACTTTTCTCATCACGAGTATGGAGATGCACGGAGGGAGTTTGTCGGCGCCGCGAGCCTCCCAAACTTGTCAACTCTCACGGGAGCAGATACGAGGTGGCGGCGGGGGCGAAGCTGGAGGCGAGGCTGGAGGCTGGCTGGTTGGCTGGCTGTCCGCTTCCCGTATCAAACACTGTCAGATGATAGTGTGTTGTATCTTGCCTCTCTCTCTCTCTCTCTCTCTCTCTCTCTCTCTCTCTCTCTCTCTCTCTCTCTCTCTCTCTCTCTCTCTCTCTCTCTCTCTCTCTCTCTCTTGTTTTGTATCTCTATATCCTTCTTCTTCTTCTTCTTCGTCTTCGTCTTCGTCTTCTTCTTCTTCTTCTTCTTCTTCTTCTTCATCTTCATCTTCATCTTCATCTTCATCTTCTTCTTCTTCTTCTTCTTCTTCTTCTTCTTCGTTATAGTCTTCCCTCTTTTTTTTTTTGTGGCTTCATTCTTCGTCGTCGTTGTCCTCCTCCTCCTCCTCCTCCTCCTCCTCCTCCTCCTCCTCCTCCTCCTCCTCCTCCTCCTCCTCCTCCTCCTCCTCCTCCTCCTCCTCCTCCTCCTCATGCATTTTTTGTTATGCCAAGAGAAAACAGGAAAGTGAAGTTGGATTACATTTCACGATAACATCAATTTGAATTCGAATGAGATACGATGAGAGAGAGAGAGAGAGAGAGAGAGAGAGAGAGAGAGAGAGAGAGAGAGAGAGAGAGAGAGAGAGAGAGAGTAGAAATTGGCGGTTTTTTATAACTTTTTTTTATGTTTGTGTCTATCTTTGTGTGTATGTTTATGTATGTATGTATGTATGTATGTATGTATGTATGTATGCACTCACCACTCCCTGTTTACATACATCATACTTTCATTGTTTTCTTTTTCTCTCCACTTTCCTCCTCCTTCCCTCTCCCTCCCTATTCTTCTTACCTGTCCTCCATTCCCTGACTCACAAACATACGTAACTAATCCTTCTAATCTTCTTTCTTCCTTATCTCCCTCTCCTTTTCCCTCCTTTTCCCTTTTCCTTTCCTGGTAAATCTCTGCTTTCCTTCCTTCCTTCTTTACATAAATCTCCTTTTTTGTTTCCTTTTTCCATAATTTTCTTTTTTTGTTTCCCTCTTCATTAATCTTTTTTTTTTCTTCGATATTCTCTTTCCTATAAATCTCTCTTCTTCTTCTCTCTCCATCAATCCTTCCCTTTTCTCTCCGCTAATCCCTCCTTTCTCTCCATTAATATCTCCTTTCCTTCTCTTTCCACAAATCTCTCCTTCGTTTCCTCTCTCTTCATTGGTCCTTCCTTCCTTGTTTCCTCCATTAATCCCTCCTCCTTCTCTCCATCAATCCCTCCTTTCTCTCCACAAATCCTCCTTCCCTCACCATTAACTCCTCCTTACTTCACCTCCCCTACCCTCCCCTACCCCCTCTCTTTTCCTCCTCCCAGTAATTCCCTCCCAGGTAAGAAATTACTCATATCTGGAGGGAAATTTGGGACATACTTTAAATTAATAAGACAATGGAATTCTTAGGGCGGGAAAAGTTGAAGTCACCGAGGAACAATTAAGCTGGCATTTTTTTTTTTTAGGGAAAGGGCGAAGATGGGGAGGAGGGAACGGGGGAGGGGAATGGGACGGTGGGATGGACTGCTTGCCTGACTGCCTGCCTTCCCCCTCCCTCTCTCTCTCTCTCTCTCTCTCTCTCTCTCTCTCTCTCTCTCGGTATCTAGTCTCGATATTCGCATTTTCCGATAGCGTGGTCCTGTTTTGCTGGCTGTAATAGAGAGGGAGAGAGGGAGAGGGAGAAGGAAAGGGAGGGGAAGACTATTAACCCAATGGCGCCAGGTCGACATTAATGGACCGTAAGCTTCTCTCTATATGATATCACACAAGCATCTCGGTGTTAATGCACCATTCTCAAACACAACACCACTTACTTTCAAACTACTTTTTTTTTCACATAATTCTTTGGGGTTCTTTTTTTTATGTATATGATTTTTTTTTATTCTTGTGTTTTCATTCGTAGTTTTTTTTTTAAGTATATGATTTTTTTTATTTCTATTTTCATTTTTTGGGGGGTTTTCCTTTTTTTGGTTCGCTTTTTTCATTTGTTTTTATTTTTACTTTTTTTTTATTTTTTTTTTATTTCTCGTATTTTTTTTTTTTAGTTCACTGTTTTCATACATGTTTTTTTTCTATATTTTTAAAGCAGTTTTTTTTTTACCTTCTTATTTATTTATTTTTTTCTTGGCTGTATATTTGTTAATTTTGCCACTTTTTTTAAATTTATTTATTTATTTTTTTTTTACAAATTATCCTTACATCTCCCTCTCTTTATATATGTATATATATCTTTGTTTAATTTTCTTTCTTTCTTTTAGGATTTTTTTTTTTAATATTCTCCCAGACCCAATTTCATTTTACATTTTTTTTCTAATTTCCACATTTTTTGTTCTGTTTTGGGATATTTCTCCTGTGCAGTCTCACAATGCGTAGTTTCTTCATTCACCCAACGACCACCGATGACAAAGGGAAAAGTCTAAACCGGCAGGAAGTGTTCTCCTTTATTTTTTTCCCTTTTATTTTTTTCCGGGAACATTCTGTCAGAAACACGCGGAGTATTAAGCTGACCATTGCTAAGCTGGACGTGTTTGTGTCTCTCTTCTACTCCTACTTTACTCAAATAACAATAACGAGTCTTAATTCATTTTTTACTACTTCGTTATTTTATCCATTTTTTCTCTCTCTCTCTCTGGCAGTCGTGTGAGTGTGGAAGGTGCCATTTGTGTGGTATGGACAAAAAAATAGACGTATCTCAAAGGTTACTCGAACGCAAAACTCTGTTACTTACGCCTTTCACTTCATTCCCTCGTCTTCCATTCTCTCTGTCTTTTGTTGTCACTCTTAACTCTTCCGCTGCTTTGTATTTTTGTATTCTGTCTCTTGTTGTTACTCTAAGTCTTCCTCTGCTGTGTTTTTTTTGTACTCTCTTTTGTTGTGTCTTTTGTTGTCACTCTTAACTCCTCCGCTGCTTTATATTTATGTACTCTGTCTCTTGTTGTCAGTACAACCCTTCTACTGTTTTGTATGTTTGTTTTTACTATTAGGAAATGTAACTTTTCAAACACTTATTCCTGTATTACGGCCACTTGGATGCTTTTGTACCTTAGAAAACGAACGAGGAAAGTGAAGAGAAAAGTGCAAATAAAAAGAACATCAAGGAATAGAAAATGGAATAGTTAAACGTAATGTGCTTGTACCTTTTAATACCTGTAACCTTCCTGAACGAAAGAAAATACAAATAAATGAAAAAAATAAATAAATAAAGGAAGAGAACGTTTATTTAAACAAACTAAAGCACTCACCTTTTGTTCTCTTATATGTCAGTGTGTCCATGATGTGCTAACTAATGCTTACGTTGCCAGGAAGATTTAGAAAGATCGACCACAGGAGTTAAAGGGTTAAAAGAAAGAAGAGAATATTTGAGGAAATTTTGCTGTTTTGTTTCCATTAATATTCATTCGCGATTAAGATGAAAAGGAAAAAAATATTACCACCTGTTGTCTTCATCTCATTTTTACTTTTTTTTTCATTGTGACAAAAAAAAAAATGATAACAGTAAGAGGGTTAAAAGGAAAAGGGGAAAGTATTTGAGGAGTTCATTCATTCATGATTAGGATGAAAAGAAAATATTACTACTTTTATTTCTTCAGTTATTTATTTATTTATTTATTTATTTATTTATTTATTTATTGTATCGTTATTCTCCTAAGCGTTAAAAGGAGAAGTAAAGAAAATAATTTGTAACTTCTGGCTCCATTTCGTCTTTATTTCCTCGTCTTTTTATTGTATCATTATTTCCCTCGTCACTTGAGGGATGACACCCTTTGCACAATTTATCTTCATTCTTGATTAAGGCGAAAAAAAAACAATAATTACATTTTTATCTTATTAAGTCGTTAATTTTACGCGTCATGTCATCCTTTCCACTTTCATCCATCTCACCTGCCCATCCCTAGAACGGCCCATTTACCTCACCTGTCTACTCCTTCCCCCTTCACCCAAATAGGAAGATGAGAACGTAAGAGAATAAAGGGAGCAAGGAGGAGCTGTCAGGTCTGTACGTGGCAGTCCTTGTACTAAACATTCCCTCTATTCCCAGCTATCACAAGATTAATAAGTTGGGTAAGATTATTAAGATTAGAACATAAAAAAATGAAGTAGTGAGCTGTCGGGTTTACTCTTGGCAGTCCCTTTACGAAACATGCCTACCATTTTTACCTGTCATAAGTAAATAGGTAGGTTAATTTGGCTACACATGTACATAGCATGCAGAGTTAGGTAGAAGTATTGACCTGTGACCTTACATACTCGGGAAGTTAATACACACATTTCCTGTAGAGTCACATGCATATCCTGTCTTCTGCTTTGTCACATAATGAAAAAAAATAAATAAATAAATAATAATAAATGAATAAATAGTCACTTCTAGCCTTCTATTTAGCGATCTATACTCATTCCAACCTTCTGCTTTGTCATATTGTCAGAATAAAAGATTGATAAAGATATACTTCACATTTCCAGTACAGTGACATGCTTAACCAGTCTCCTTTGTTATATATTACTGGGATAAAGAAAATATATATAACTCAGAAATAACACAGTCACACTCCCTGACGCTTCTATTTTATTGTCAGAAACAAAAACCTCTGAAATAACTTCTTCCTCCCAGCCTTCTATTTAGTCTTGTTCAGTACACGCTTATCAAAATCTCTTTATTTCAAATCGCCAGAATAAAAGCAGATATACAAGTTTCGGGTATAACCACATGCTTATCTTTTCAACTTTGTCATATTTGTAGCATCAAAAACCTGAGGAACGAACACAATAAGCGTTTCTCTCCCGGCATTCTATTTAGTCCCGTACAGCAGTCACATGCTTATCAAACCCTGCTTTTTTTTTTTCAGATCGCCAGAATAAAAACACATATGCAAGATTCGAGTACAGCCACATGCTTATCTATTCTACTTTGTCATATTTCTAGCATCAAAAACCTGAGGAACAAACACAATTACACTCCCTGCCTGCTATTTTCGCCTTGTTCAGCGGGCGTTGGCGTCGCGTGATTGAAGGTTCGCCGTGCGCTCTGTGATCCTTTGTAGCAGCGCTAGTAAGGGTTCGGCACCGCGCTCGAGCCTTCCCGCGGTGCTTCGGGGCCTCACTCGGCGGGACGGGGGCGGGTGGCGCCGGGCGGAGGTTCATTGCCGCTCGAAACACTTTGTCGAAACAGTTGTGTTTGTAAGATTTACTTTTGGATGGTGTTTTGTTTTGTTGCTTTTGTTTTTAGTTGTACGGGAAGAATTGGAGGATTTGCCTTTTGTTTTCTCTTTGTTTTCTTTGTTTTCTTGTTTCGCACATTCACCGGTGTTGTGTTGCTGCAAGGGCAACGTCGACCCTGAAATAAATGACTTCGGATTAAATAACAACAGCTCGAGGAAAAGACGGAATAACGAGAAAAGTCAAATAAAAGAACATCATTTAATACAAAACGCAAGACGACCGATGCGTATATTTACCTCTTAATACATGTAATCTTCCTGTACCTTCCACATCCTCGGATATTGCTGTAAAAGATAAAGAATAACCAAAACAAAAAACAAGAATAAATACAAAATAAAAGAACATAGATGAAAAACTAACAAAACCTATATATATACCTGTATACCTTACCTCACCTGTAACCTTAATGAACGAAAAAAAAAATAATAAGACAGGAAAACAACACGTATTAAAAGACAAAATAACAAAACCCACAACATACACAAACCTCAATACTCGTAACATTTCGCACACCACATCTTCCCTTAACCACCACCACGCCACACCTTCACCAACACCACCAAACGCCAAACTCCTATCAAGACGAAACAAAACCCAGCGCTACCCACGCATTACACCCGCATCAGACGCACCACAGTTATAATCACACGTGCACATAGAAATCACCTTTTTTCCTCACCTGTATCGCGCTCGGGACAACTTTTTCCCCCCGCGAGTCATTAAGATGATGTTACGAGACCGAAAAATGGATCCAGCCGTGAATTCAGGTGATAAGGAGCGCCGGAAGTTACCTGCGAGCGGTGTTACGGCGGGGATAATTGGTCGACGGTAACATCTAAGTGTGGGAACGAAACCATTGCCACGCGACCTCGTTTCCTGCTGATAATAAAACCGAAAGGCGGCTAGTGGTGGTGGTGGTGGTGGTGGTGGTGGTGGTGTTGCTGCATTGGACGAGGAGGAAGAGGGAGAGGAAGAAAAAGGTGGAGGAGGAGGAGTATAAGAAGGAAAAGAGGCAGAAACCAAAGGAGAGAAAAAAAAAGGAGGGAGGAAGAAGAACAAGAACAAGAAGGTGGAGGAGAATGAATAGGAGGATAAGAAGAGACTAAAAAGGGAGGAGGAGGAGGAAGAAGACGAAAAGGATAGAAAGAACAGGAGGTTGAGAAGAGCAGAAATAGGAGGAGAATCAGAAACGGAAGGGGAAAAAGAAGGACGAAAAAGGAAAAGGAAGAGAGGATCAAGAAGAAGCAGCAGGAAAAGAATAGAAGGAGATTCAGAAGGAGTAGAAACAAGAAGAAAAACAAAGAAAAGGAGGAGGAGAAGAAAATAATGAATAGAAGATGCAGGTGGAGAAGGAAGAGAAGGACAAGAAAAAAGCAAGAGGAAGAAGAAGAAGAAGAAGAAAGAGAAGTGAAGAGAAAAGAGAGAGGGAGGAGGAAACGAAGGAAGAAGAGGAAAAAAGGTGACGGGTGATAGACGTGAACAGAATAACGGCAAATAAAAATGGAAAACTGAGAAGAAGAAGAAATAGGAGAAAGAGGAGAGAACAGGTAAAAGAAAGAAAAGGAAGGAATAATGGTGAGGGAGAAGAAAATTGAAGAAGGAAATTATGAAGGAGTGAAAGATGATGCGAAGGACAATGAAAAAGCAGGAGAAGGAGGAAGGGAAGGAGAGGAGGAGAAAGAGGAAATGAAGATGAAACGAAAGCACCTTGAAATCAACAGAGAGAGAGAGAGAGAGAGAGAGAGAGAGAGAGAGAGAGAGAGAGAGAGAGAGAGAGAGAGAGAGAGAGGTCAAGACACACACTCAAACAATAGCTTCGAAAAACAAACCAATTTCTGCACACCTGTACACGCTTCGTCGCCAGCACTGAACAAGAAGCATTTTTCCATCTCCCCTCCGCCTTTGGTATTTCCCTAGGCAGTGTTTAGCTCTAATAACGCCCCATCCTTGCCTCTCCCTTTGCCCCTTCTCCCCTCCCGTCCCCTTCCTTCCGTCCCTCCTCTCTCGTCCGCCTGACTTAATCCAGCACGAAGACCCTAATTTTGTTTACATCTTGAGAGCCGCCCTAGGGGACACCTCAAGCCTGCCGGAACTGCCCCGATGATCCCTTCCCCGACGATAGAAAGCCTGGAAGCGGGTACTCCTGCCTTGAGAGAGAGAGAGAGAGAGAGAGAGAGAGAGAGAGAGAGAGAGAGAGATATTCAAGTCGTTAACATTATATATTTCACAAACTTTTTCTTATTATTTTTACCACAACCACTACTACTACTACTACTACTACTACTACTACTACTACTACTACTACTACTACTACTACTACTACTACTACTACTACTACTACTACTACTACTATGCTATTCCTGTGACGTGAGGGGAGGAGAGGCAAGTGTGTGGTTGTTAGCTAGTTGTGTGAACGAGTGAATGAGCGAGACTTGTGTGAGGCATGAATACGTGTATGAGTGAACGAGCTAGGCTTCAGTCATAAGTGTTAAGTGGAAGTGCGCGGCCTGGCGCCGGGAGATCACCTACCTCCAGCCTTCTGTTCACACCCTCTGTGAATAAACACCTGCACTGTTACCTGCGTTTCCTGTGCCCCTGCTGGTCAAGAGTCGAACATGGCGCAGTGAGTAGGATCAGGACAAGGCTGCAGTGGGTACGGCGCAGAATGGAGAAGCAGTTGGAGGCGCTGGCTGCCCTGCTAGCGCGACAGTCGGAGCAGAGTCAGGCTCTGCTAGCGCGACAGTCGGAGCAGAGTCAGGCTCGCGAGGAGCGTTTAACCCAGCTGCTGGAGAGAGTGGGGACACAAGCTCCCAGTCGCACCACGGCGAGCAATGAAGGCGAAACCACAGCCCGCAGCACGTCTACCCAGGGCGCGAGGTTCCCGACGTCCGCCACCATCATTCCTCACTTAACGGCGTCAGCATCTTTACGTGAGTTCGACACGTGGCGCCATAAGTTTGAAGGATACGTAACCCTCGCCAGGATAGACTGTCTCTCCCTGGCTGAGCAGAGGGCGGCACTCGCTGCTGTCCTAGACGACGAGTGGACCCGTACACTTCGCTACGGGATAAGCTTACCGAGAGACGCGGAGTTAAGAACCATCCTCGATGCAATGTGTGAGTACCTGCGAAGCCAGCGCAACATCATCATGGATAGAAGAGACTTCTACTCCCGCGTGCAAGAAACGCAAGAAGGTTTTGACGACTTTTTATGTGCTGTAAAGGAAATCGCCAATTTCTGTGACTTTTGCGACCAGTGCATAAACCATCAGCTGCGTGACAGAATTGTCGTTGGGACACGAGACGAAGTGGCTCTGAAACGCATGCTGGAAAACAAGAAACTCACCCTTGAAAACGCCATAGATATTTGCAGAGCATCAGAGAGCGCTAACCAGTGTAGTGCAGTACTAAGGGGCGGCTCTCACTCTTCGAGCCATGGTGTGAACGCTGTCTCGAACTACAGGAAGGGCAGTTTCGGGGGCTCAAGCCCCACGGGCTGTTATCGTTGTGGCAAAAATTGTCGCAGTGACAAAAGGGGATGCCAGGCAATAGATAAAGTGTGTCGTAACTGCGGGAAAAGAGGGCATTTTGCGAGTGTATGTCAGCAGACAGTGAGGAAACGACGAGGAGCTTCGAGGAGTTCCTCAACTGTCTCTCCTCATCGCGGTGCAGGCCCGAGGCGGGGAGCCAGTGCCAGTGTATACCAGCTCTTATCAGGCGTATACACAAAGACGGTGACGGCACGACCTGCGCCCCAGGTGCTCATTACCGCCACACATCCCGCTGGAAGAGACAAGATTACGTGGACTCCTGACTCTGGGGCCGAAACGACCGTTATTGGCCTCGACACGGCAACACTCCTTGGAATCCCGCCCTCCAGCTTGGCGCCCGCTGATGGTGATGGACTTTATGCTGCCGGTAATCACCCCCTCACCTGTGTAGGAACTTTCTCGTCGCACTTGCAACTGGGCGACAGGGAAGCTGAGACTGTTGTGAGCGTGGTGAAGGAGGTGAAGGGGGCGCTGCTTAGCTGGTACGATTCCATCGCTCTCGGAATCCTCCCCGAAGATTTTCCGGCTCAAATCCGACCGCTACGCAGGGAAGAACAGCACACCGGCAACAGCTCCATCAAGTACCCGACCGCCTCGCAGCCACCTCTATCTACGCCCACAGAAGTGATCAGCTGGCCTCATTCCTACGACCCAACGCCACAGCAGCGTGCGGGGCACGCTGCTGCTGTGATCAAGGCCTTTCCCAGCGTCTTCGAAGCAAAGGAAGGTTTACGTGCAATGGCTGGTGGATCCATGGCCATCGAGTTGACAGACGACGCCCTCTCACGTGCTCCAGTACAGGACCCAGTGGAGGAAGAGGATGCTGCTACTTCTGGTGACCTCGACCCTCTCCACTCAGCGGTCATCTCAGCGTTATCTGCCACCAATGAGGACGGCGTCCGCTTAGCACCACTCCAGGATCAGACTGTGGAAATGGTACGTGCCGCAGCAGCAAGAGACGGGGAGTACTGCTTGCTCAAGAACGTCATCATCGAGGGCTTCCCTGATCATTGCCACGACCTCGATCACCGCTTGCGTACGTACTGGCCGGTGCGCAGTCTGCTGGCCGTAGACGACGACCTGGTGGTTTACGGGCCGAGGCTTCTTATTCCTCACAGCCTCCGCCGAGAAACACTAGAGCGACTCCATGACAGTCATCAGGGGATGGAGCGCACCAAGCGACGGGCCCGACAAACGGTGTACTGGCCTGGTATGGACAGAGACGTTGAGAACGTCGTTTCTGGATGCTCACTATGCCGTCCACTCCTACCAAGCCAAGCCAACGAACCTCTCTGGCAGGACACGGACACACCCAGCAGGGTGTTTGAGTCAGTTTCTGCAGACTACTTCCACGCAGCAGGCCGTACATACCTCGTGTATGTAGATCGCTTGTCTGGGTGGCCTCACGTGTCTGCATGCTCACGTCCAGCATCGGCTGATCAGCTCGTTCGTGTCCTTCGGGGTGTGTTCGCCGACACGGGCGTGCCTGTTCTCCTGAGGACTGACGGTGGACCGCAGTTCACTTCTTCATCGGTACGGCGCTTCCTGGCTCGATGGGGGGTGGAGCATCGTGTATCTTCACCTCATTATCCACGCTCCAATGGTCACGCCGAGGCAGCGGTCAAGTCCGTGAAGAAGCTGATCCTCACGACCACACAGCAGGGACACCTGGACGAGGATGCGTTCGCTCGCGGGTTGCTGGAACTGCGCAACACTCCGAGGGCGGAAGGGCGATCACCAGCACAAGTCCTCTTCGGTCATCCTATGAGGTCCTGTGTCCCGGCTCATCATCGCTCATACGCTCAGCAGTGGCAGCGCGCTGCTGATGAGTGCGACGCCAAGGCAGAGCGACTGAGGAAGAAAGCGAAACTTCGCCACGACGCGTCCGCCCGTACTCTTCCTCTCCTGCACCTCGGTGGCCACGTCGACGTTCAAGATCACACGACAGGCCTCTGGGATCGCCTGGGTGTCATCGTGGCTGTTGGGCGAAGGAGAGACTACCTCATCAAGATGGGCAGCGGTCGCGTGATGTGGCGTAATAGAAGACACCTACGCCCACACAGACCTCTTGCTCCCCTTCCTGTCGAGCAGCACACCGCTCATGGCGGTGCAGCGCTTCAGCATCAGGGTCACGAGGAACACCACCATCCCGGCAGCCCGGAGCATCAGGGTAACGGGGTACACCGTGGCCGAGAGCAACCAGAGCGTCGAAGCAGCCGACAGCGTAGGGAGCCGAGACGACTGCAGGTGCGGTGGCACCGTAGCACCTACGATTAGTCGTACGTGTTCATTGTACGCTGTGTTTGTTTTGTGTATATGAACCGTGTTTTCTGTACTTCAATCATTGTAACTTTGTTTCATGTGTTACGGTAGCCATAACAAAGATAAGGAATCTTCCTTATGTCTCGGGGGAGGTGTGTGGTTGTTAGCTAGTTGTGTGAACGAGTGAATGAGCGAGACTTGTGTGAGGCATGAATACGTGTATGAGTGAACGAGCTAGGCTTCAGTCATAAGTGTTAAGTGGAAGTGCGCGGCCTGGCGCCGGGAGATCACCTACCTCCAGCCTTCTGTTCACACCCTCTGTGAATAAACACCTGCACTGTTACCTGCGTTTCCTGTGCCCCTGCTGGTCAAGAGTCGAACAGCAAGGACAAGTCACCGCCCCCCTCCAAACTCCGCCCTTCACCCCATTCCCTCACCTCCCCCTCCACCCCTCGTGACGCCACCACTCGTGACGTCACTCCCCCCCCCCCGTCACCCGGCTTTCTTGACTTCACGTGTGTTTCTCGTAACTAGGCAGAAAGATGGTGGTGGTGGTGGTGGTTACAGTGTTGTTGTTGTTAATTTGATATTGAGAGAGAGAGAGAGAGAGAGAGAGAGAGAGAGAGAGAGAGAGAGAGAGAGAGAGAGAGAGTTTTGCTTATTTGCATCATGGTGACGGGAACTGCATATGACAAAGGGATGGGGGGGGAGGGCAAGAGGGAAAGGGGGAGGTCAGCCATGATTGCGCGGGGCTTAGTGACGTCACAGCCGGAGGAGGTGACGTCACGGAAATGTAGTGTTGTGATTGGTGCTTATTTCCTTCATTTCTTGCATTACTTGTGTGTTTGCTGATGTTTTTTTTTTTTTTGTCCTTTCTTGATTGGCTTAAAATTTTGTTTGTTTGTTTGTTTTTTACATTGTTTTCTTTTGTATTAAAAGGAATTTATTCATATTTTCTACGTCCATTTAAAAATTATTCTAGTTTTTTACATTTTTTTTTTTTAATCTTCCATTCCATTTATGCTTTGTTTATTATGACTTTTATCCTCCCTCATTTTGAATTTGTTTATTTTGGGTGTCCTTTGTATCTTTTGCATTTTGAGTTTATTTTGCCCTGTCTTGTCTACAACTTGTTTATTTTGACTTTTTTTTTAATCTTTTACCTATTTCGAGTGATGATTTTTTTTACTGTTTTATCGTCCCATCATTTACAATTTCTTTATTTTCATTGTCTATTATTTTCCTTTCCATAATGACTGTATTTTGTCTTCTCCTTTTTTATTTATTTATTTATATTTATTTATTTTTTTACTATTTTATCCTCCTGTCACTTAGAATTTGTCTCTCTTCATTGCCTTTTATAATTTTTTGTGTTTTATCTTCCTTTCTTTAATGTTCATTTTGACGGTATTTTGTCTTCTCGCAATTAGAATTTATTAATTTTCATTGTCTTTTTACCATTTTTATTATCTGTTATCTCCCTTTCTTTAACCAGTGTTTATTTTGATTGTCTTTAGTCTTACCCCACTCCTACCATTTTTTTTTAGTTACATTTTTTTGGGGGGAAGGGAGGGAGTTTTTTTTCGGGGGGTAGGAGAGAAGGAAGGGAGTAGATTTTATTTGCTGGGGGAGAGAGGGGAAGAATTGCACAAGATTGTTTTTATTTTATTTGATTATTTTTCCTTCTTTTTTTTTTTTTCTTAGGTGGGGAGCGTTTGCAAGTCAGTTTTAAATATGTTTGTAGTTGGCACATCCGAGTTTATCCGTTTTCTTGTCAGTTATTGTTATTCTTTTTGGTCAACATGTCAAGAGTAAGAGGGAAATGTCTATTTATTTTTTTTTTACGTTGTTTTATCTTAAATTCCGTTTTCGCTGTTTTATTTATGTTTAGAATTTGGTATTTGCTCCTTTATTGTCGTTAGTATCATCACCACCATCATCATTATCATTAACCCTTCTACATCATCATTATTATTATTATCATTACTATCTTCATTACTATCACCATCACTTTTACAATAATCATTAGCATCGTTATTATTATCATTACTGCTATCGTCATTAACATCATTATTATTATCACCATCACACCATAACCACCACCACTATCATCATCATCATCATCATCATCATCATCATCATCATCATTATCACTAACATTCATTATCCTTAACATTTCACCACCATCATAACCACCACCACCACCACTGTCATCATCACCATCATGAACATTCTACATCACATTCATCTAAACATCAAGGAAACACACACTCGTAATTTTTTTTCCCTGTATTTCCGTCATACATTCTTTGGTCACACTGTTTTCTTTGCTCTTGTACAAACTCCCCACATTTTTTCCCTCTCCTCTCCTCTCTTTCCTCTTTCCCAACCAGACTATTTATCCCACCTAATTTTATGTCCCTCTCTTTGCACTTTCTTCCCTCCACTTCCTGCTTTCTGTTCGCATATTTCCCCTTACCTGTCCTCGTCTTTATTTCCCCTCTCCCTCCTCTCCCCACTCCCCCCTTGGTATGATATGCATGAGGTCTCTTCCCTCCCCTCGCTAACCTCCCCCCCCACAATGTCGCTCCTGGGGTGAAAACAGCGTGAATATTGCAACACTTCTGGTCCTCCTGTCCTCCCTTCTCTCCCCAGCTTTATCACCCTCTGTCTCCCCTCTTCTTCTTCTTCGTGTTCTTCTTCTTCTCAGTTTATTTGTTCTTCTTTTTCGTCTTCTTCCTGTGCTTCTCTTCGTCTTAACTTTTATTATTGTATTTCCTATTATTTTTTTTATATTTTCATCATTCTTCTTTCTTCCCTTTTTTCCCTTCTTCCTTTTTTTTATTTCTTGCTTGTTTTTCTTTTCCTCTTATGTCTTACTTTCATTTTAATTTGTCGTGTTTCCCTTTTTTATCATTAGTTCTCCTTCTTCCCCCTATTCGTCTACTTGTTCTATTTATTTTTCCTATTTTTCGTTTTCCTCATTCGTTACGTCTCAACTTTCATCACACGTTCTCTCTCATTCCTCTCTTTATCGTCACAGTTTTTCCCTTTTCCTCTTCTCAGTATTCTTGTTTCCTTCTCTTCTCCCTCCTTTTGCCTCACCCTGTTGAATATTTGTTTATTTTCTATTTAGTTTGTTTTGCTTTGTTTCCACTCCGTTTTAAATTTATTTTCTGAGATTCTTCTATCATTCCCTCTCTTCCTTCTTCATCTCACTCTTTCTCTTATGCCTTCCTTCACTCTCTTTTCCTCTTAGTCTCTCAATCCGCAATTATTTCCTGTTATCCCTCGTATCATCCTCTCTCTCTCTCTCTCTCTCTCTCTCTCTCTCTCTCTCTCTCTCTCTCTCTCTCTCTCTCTCTCTCTCTCTCTCTCTCTCTCTCTCTCTCTCTGCCCGTTATCGCGAGGGATGAAGAAAGCGAGGAGAGAAGAAAGAGAAAAAGAAAAGATCATATTTCTTAATTAGTTTGTCTTTGATGTTTGTGTGTGTGTGTGTGTGTGTGTGTGTGTGTGTGTGTGTGTGTGCGTGCGTGTGTGTGCGCGCGTGTGTTTTGTTTCTACTTCTTATTCTGCGGAAGTTCATCGGTCTTGGTTCTCTCTCTCTCTCTCTCTCTCTCTCTCTCTCTCTCTCTCTCTCTCTCTCTCTCTCTCTCTCTCTCTCTCTCTCTCTCTCTCTCTCTCTCTCTCTCTCTCTCTCTCTCTCTCTCTCTCTCTCTCTCTCTCTCTCTCTCTCTCTCTCTCTCTCTCTCTCTCTCTCTCTCTCTCTCTCTCTCTCTCTCTCTCTCTCTCTCTCTCTCTCTCTCTCTCTCTCTCTCTCTCTCTCTCTCTCTCTCTCTCTCTCTCTCTCTCTCTCTCTCTCTCTCTCTCTCTCTCTCTCTCTCGTTCTTGTTCCGTGTGTGTGTGTGTGTGTGTGTGTGTGTGTGTGTGTGTGTGTGTGTGTGTGTGTGTGTGTGTGTGTGTGTGTGTGTGTGTGTGTTTTCAAGGTCAGTGAGGAGGAAGAGGAGGAGGAAGAAAAAGAAGAAGAAGAAGAAGGAAGCTGGAGGGGAAAGAAGGCTGTGAAGGAGGAGGAAGACGACTGGGGGAAGAAGAAAACTGGAAGAGGAGGTGGAGCAGGAGGAGGAGGAGAAGAAAGACTGGAAGAGAAGGTGGAGCAGGAGGAGGAGGAGGAGGAGGAGGAAGACGAGTAGAGGAGGAAGAAGACTGGAAGAGGAGGTGGAGCAGGAGGAACAGGAGGAGGAGGAGGAGGAGGCAGTTGGTATGCAGGTAATTGTTCCCTAAGGTCAGTGACACATAGTTCCTTAAGCGGGGAAGTCTACCCGAGGCCCTGGCACCCTTTGGCACCCCTTGGCACTCCCCCTGGCACTCCCCACTTGGTATACCTTGTCTGGCACTCCCTAATACTCCCATTCCGGCACTTTCAACCTGACACTTGCATTTCTCTCCCGTGGCACTTCCCTTTGGCACTTTCTCTGGCATTCTCCACTTGGCACTCTTCAGTGAATAGTTTTCTGTTGCTTTCTGTTTGGAAGTCTGTTATTTCTCTCGTGGCACTTTGATCTGACACTTTCTTATTGCACTCTTCACTTGGCACTGTGGTTTTAGATTGAAATATTAGTTTTTTTCTTCTTTATTCTTGCATTTTCTTGTTTATTTTTTGCTTATTTTGTCGTCGTCTACTTTATTTTTCATGTTTGTTTATTTTTTTTATATTTGTTTTAGTTTTATTTTTATCGTAAGCTAATCTTAATGTAACTTAATGTAAGCTTAATCTTACTGTAACTCTTTATCCTTGCTTTCCCTCCTCCTTTCTTCCTTCCTATTTCTTTCTCCCTCTCTGCTACAAGATGAACAGAAGGAAGTAATTGTGTTAGTATTGATAACTGCATTTTATTTTTTTCATCCTTACTGGTAACTTTCCCTTCACTTTCCTCCCTCCCTCCTTCCTTCCCTTCTTCACTCACTCACTCTCACTCTCACTCTCTCACTCTCTCTCTCTCTCTCTCTCTCTCTCTCTCTCTCTCTCTCTCTCTCTCTCTCTCTCTCTCTCTCTCTCTCTCTCTCTCTCTCTCTTTCTAAAAAAATGAACACAAAAAAAAATTATCAGGAGTGATACCTTTATTTTGCTTTATTATTATTTTTTTCTTATTAGTGATCACCTTTCCTCTTCTCCTCCTCCTCTCTTTCCCTCCCTCCCTTTCTTCTTCCCTCCCTTCTACAAGATAAAAGAAAGAAATCATTATGTCAACAGCGATTACCAAGGCGTCATGTACTGCTATCTTCACACACACACACACACACACACACACACACACACACACACACACACACACACACACACACACACACACACACACACACACACACACACACACACACACACACACACACACACACACACACACACACACACACACACACACACACACACACACACACACACACACACACACACACACACACACACACACACACACACACACACACACACACACACACACACACACACACACACACACACACACACACACACACACACACACACACACACACACACACACACACACACACACACACACACACACACACACACACACACACACACACACACACACACACACACACACACACACACACACACACACACACACACACACACACACACACACACACACACACACACACACACACACACACACACACACACACACACACACACACACACACACACACACACACACACACACACACACACACACACACACACACACACACACACACACACACACACACACACACACACACACACACACACACACACACACACACACACACACACACACACACACACACACACACACACACACACACACACACACACACACACACACACACACACACACACACACACACACACACACACACACACACACACACACACACACACACACACACACACACACACACACACACACACACACACACACACACACACACACACACACACACACACACACACACACACACACACACACACACACACACACACACACACACACACACACACACACACACACACACACACACACACACACACACACACACACACACACACACACACACACACACACACACACACACACACACACACACACACACACACACACACACACACACACACACACACACACACACACACACACACACACACACACACACACACACACACACACACACACACACACACACACACACACACACACACACACACACAGTTCTGTTCTCCGTGTCCCATCACCACATAAGGGACACAGTACAGATCTATGGGACACTCAGGTGCGCCTCTAATATCTATCCCCTATGTTTTTGTTTTTTTTTTTTTCGCGCGAGATTAATGATTTCACCATTTCAAAAGTGCATTGTTCTATTATGAGTGGGAGGTTGAGAGAGGGAGAGGGAGAGGGGGCGAGTAGGTGGGGGGAAGGAGAGAGTGAGTGGTCGGAAAGTTAAAATAACAATAGAAATATATATGAGAGTGGAGGCAGCGAAAATGTGACGAACACCAAAACTCCATCAAGGTACGAAATTTTGAGAAGAAACTTAGCTCATTATACAATCCACGCCTCCTCAGACAATAAAGGTGAGAGAGAGAGAGAGAGAGAGAGAGAGAGAGAGAGAGAGAGAGAGAGAGAGAGAGAGAGAGAGAGAGAGAGAGAGAGAGAAATACGCTTAAATAAAACCAGAAAAAAGTTTGTAGGAATATAAATAGGCATACATATATAAACAGAACAGACAGGTAGACAGGGAGATGAAAATACGGAGATATATAGACAGATAAACAGGGAGATTGATAAAAATAAAGAAAATACTGAGAGAGAAAAATTTTTAGAGGGGACATTTTTCTTTTCATTTTCTTTCCCTTTTTTTTTTTTTTTTTTTTTTACCTGTCACATCATAAGCAGGTAAATTATAAACAGTAGATGATGATGGCGAAAAAAAATACTACAATGATCAAGTTTATATCTATTGGTAACTTGTAGTGTTTCCCTCTGGTATTTTCTTCACATTGTCTTCACTCTCCTACCCATCAAAATATTAGAGGTCGACGGCTCATAGGTGACAATGACAAAATATTAACTTTCCCAGTATTTTATTTATTTATTTATTTTTTTGTATTTCTATCAGTGACATGTAAACATTTTCTCTTTATGTATTTTTCTTCACATTGTTCTCCCTTTTTGGCTCACCTGTCACAGTAAAAGGGTTAGATTAGAAGCCACACAGGTGACAATTTGGTCTAGAAATTAAGTTTCCTAGTATTTCCATTAATAACGCGTAACATTTTTTTTATTTAGGTATTTTCTTTACATTGTCATCCCCTCCTGGCTCACCTGTCACAGTATCAGCAGGTAGACAGGTGAGGATTAGGCCTTAAATTTCCTAGTATTACCCATTATACCTATTAGTACCGTGTAACATTTTTCTTTCTTTTTTTTTTTTTAGTACTTTCTTGATTGTCTTCCCCTCCTGGCTTACCTCCTGCCTCACCAATCACAGTATCGGCAGGTAGACGGCACACAGCTGAGGATGGGACACAAAGGTAGTAATGCTGCTCTGATTAACCGGATTAGACCCTGAGCTTCTAACTCTTTTGAAATAGTAATCACGTAATGCTGCCCTTCTCTACCTGTCTACCCGGTCACCTCTCGCCCCCTCGCCCCGGTAGATAATACGAGATAATGCTCAAAGGTAATATTGCAGTGATTAAGATGAGATTCTCCCTTTTAATTAGGCAGCATCCACGCACATCTTTCCCCGTGCAATCATCTATCTGTCTCGCCCAGCCACCATCCTATTACTGGCCAGAAGAGGCAATATTCCAGGGACATAGTTGAGTTTCTCTCCTTTTATTCCTGCTGCCTCGCCTGTGTCCCTGTCACTCACTCACTCAATCAGGCGGTTTCGGGTTTTCTTTTTCTTTTTTTTTTTTTTTTTTTTTTTTTTTTTTGTGTGTGTCTGTGAGTGTGGTGGTATTAATAGTTAACCGCATTTGACTAACGAGATAAAAAGAGAAGATTTCTCATTTAATGTTCCAGAGACACTGTTCATTTTTCTTTCTCTTTTTTTCCCCCTATTGTTAATAAGATGAAATGTTCAGATGGCAAATTGCATTGAATAATTGAATTTCTCCCTTCTCTGCTTTGAAATTTTGAAATTTTTGTCTTGCAGTGGAAAATTTTGAATTCTTCTTAGTGAAAAGTTGCATTTCTGTTGAATTTGCTGTTGAATCTCATAATTTCTGCCACTTTTGTAGTAAAAAAATAAATTTATCTTTTACGGTGAGAAAAATTAATTTGTCTCTTGTTATTGGAAAGTTTAATTTCTGTTTCTGGTGGTTAAAAGTTTAATTTGTCTTTCTTTTTTTATTGAAAATATTCTCTCTCTTTTGTAGAAAAGAAAGTTTAATTCAAGTCTGTTGCGGTGAAAAAAATCTACCTCATTTCCAACAAAAAATATATCAATTATTCCAGAAAAAAATCAATTTGCTGTAATAAAAAATAAATAAATAAAATAAAATAAATCTAATTCCCGCAGAAGCTGCGCGGGTCGGGGTGGCGGCGGCGCAGGAGGCAGTGCCTGGAGTAACGCTCACGTGAATAAGTGAAATTCCTCCTCTTTTCTTCTGCGGTAATATTAATGGCAGGACACGTTTGATCCTTGCTGAGCCGATCACCCGCCAGTTCAGAGAGAGAGAGAGAGAGAGAGAGAGAGAGAGAGAGAGAGAGAGAGAGAGAGAGAGAGAGAGAGAGAGAGAGAGAGAGAGAGAGAGGTGGGTGGAGGGGGAGGGTAGGATCTTCAGACGGACTTACTAACTGCCTGATTGATTGCTATTGAGAAACAAAGACGGACAGGCAGACGGGAAGTGTGTGTGTGTGTGTGTGTGTGTGTGTGTGTGTGTGTGTGTGTGTGTGACCGTTCAGTTTGGCACTAATTAGGGAAGTATGCATTTATTTGTTTATTTATTTAGGGAAGTATGCATTTATTTGTTTATTTATTTAGTTTACTTTATTTAATGTTTACTTTTTCCATTTATTTATCTGTTTATCCAGAATATTATCACGAATTATTGATTTCTACTATTTCATTTCCTTTTTTACATTAATTGTTTTCATTATACGATGGAAATCATGTAGAGAGGATGTAGCAGTGACAGTAGTAGTAGTAGTAGTAGTAGTAGTAGTAGTAGTAGCAGTAGTAGTAGTAGTAGTTTAGTCATTGGAAGAGTAATGAATGATGATAACAATAACAAAGACAACAACATTAAGAATAATAACAACAACAATAACAAAGCGAACATAGAACCAGCAAGAAGAACTTAAACAATAATACCTTCTGTTTTTCATACCATTAGCATGAGAATAAGAGAGAGAGAGAGAGAGAGAGAGAGAGAGAGAGAGAGAGAGGGGGGAAAAGCACACCGTCTTTCATCCATTTTTCTTCCTTTCATCTCCTGGAAAGCGAAAAAAAAAGCTGCAAAAGAATCTTAAAAACAAAACACACTCACAAAATAAAAAAAAAAAAAAAAAGATAGAGAAAAAATATTGATGCTCCCGCGAGGACTTCGAGAGATCAGAGGAATATAATAGCCAATCACCGCTGCTCTGGGTCGTGACGTCATAATCCAGCAGCCAATCAGATAAAACTTTCACGACATAGAGAGGTGAGGGGGGAGGGGGTGAGGAGGAGGGAAGGAGGAGAAATCTGGCTGGGAAAATTATATAACGGGAGAGAAGAAGAAGATTGAGGCTAGAGAGAGAGAGAGAGAGAGAGAGAGAGAGAGAGAGAGAGAGAGAGAGAGAGAGAGAGAGAGAGAGAGAGAGAGAGAGAGCAATACAAAAGGAAAGATTAGAACGACAAACAGACTAAACGTACAAAACAAATAGAACAAAAATCTCTCTCTCTCTCTCTCTCTCTCTCTCTCTCTCTCTCTCTCTCTCTCTCTCTCTCTCTCTCTCTCTCTCTCTCTCTATTGTCGGGTCTTTTAACAAACGTATTTTTTTGGAAGGTTAAGTCAAAGGGCGAGACTCGAGGGAGGGAAAGATGAAAAAAATGGTGTAGGGGTGAAAATATTGCGTTTTTGTGCACCTTTCTGCCTTACGGAATGGAGCGCAGAGGTGGCCCGGTTTTTCTTTTTTTTTTTCTTTTTTTTTTTTTTTTTTTGTAAGGTGGTGGTGGTGGTGTAGTAGTGTAGTGTAGTGTAGTGTGTTTGTTTCAAGGGTTGTAAGGGTTATTTGTGTATTTTTTGTTGTTTGTGCAGTTTTTTTTTCTTTTTCTTTCTTTCTCCTGTTTTGTTTTGTTTGATTTTTTTTGTTTATAGATTCATTTTTATTCTTTACTTTCTTTCTTATTATTTTTTTTATTTTCATTGTATTTCTATTTTTTCGGTATTTTGTTGTGTGTTTTATTTATTTATGTATATATATTCTGTTACTTTTTTTTTCGTCGATTTTCATTATTATTTTTGTAAGGTTGTTTCTCTCCTCTCCTATCTTATCGTATCCTATTCTGTATAATATCTACCTGGGAGCTTTTAGTATTATTACCCTTTTTTGTTTTATTGATTTTTTATTACCTATTGTATTATATTTAACCTATATTTAATCCTATCCTATAAATTAATTACTCGAGTTTTTTTTTTCCAACTTACATCCTTTATATCTTATCCTCTTTTAAGAATTCCTTCAGTTCTTTCAACTTTATAATGCGTTCTTAATATCCTAACCTGTCCTATCCTAACCTATCCTTTGTTTTCTTTACGTAGTCCTTTATATTGTATCCTATTCTGTCTAACAATGCCTTCACTATTTTTAACTTTGTTTAGTTCTTTATATCCTAATCTATCCTCTCCTATCTTATATCCTATCTTATCGTATCCCCTCATACAAGTGGCTCTTCCTTTCAGCTTGTGTATCGTCCCATAATCCCTCACTCCCCTGCTCTGCCCCGCCTTGTACATTGCCTAGTGTTGTCTTATTCAAAACACCTCCCATTTTCTTTGCATAAATCACGTAGGGGAAGCGAGGAGGGCCATAATGCTTCTTTTTACATCCCTTGGCAACGTGGCAGCGCGAGAACACAGGCACTTCACTCCCCGTTTTCTTTTCTCGTCAGTCAGTTAGAGGGGGGTCTCATGTGTTCCTCTATTTTTCATCTCCCGATCTCGTCAAATCAGAAAGACTCCTCCGTTTTCTTTTTTCCGAGAAGTATCAACCAATTAGGGGTGTCTGTGGTATTCTGCGAGTATTCTCCTTCCCCCCACCCCCACCACCTCTATTCCACTCCTCTACCTTCCAGGAACTTAGGCAATAAAGAGGGTGATTTCTGATTCGTCTTTTTCATCTTCCTCTTTCCTCACTCCGTCACCAAGCCAGGCACTTTTGCGTTATTAGGAAGGTGAGGACAAGTGGATCTCCAGGTGTTGCTCGTGATTAACTTTCCACAGGTATTTTTCACAGGTGATGCTCTCTCTCTCTCTCTCTCTCTCTCTCTCTCTCTCTCTCTCTCTCTCTCTCTCTCTCTCTCTCTCTCTCTCTCTCTCTCTCTCTCTCTCTCTCTCTCTCTCTCTCTCTCTCTCTCTCTCTCTCTCTCTCTCTCTCTGGCATCTACATTTAAGTTTCTTCCTTTCTTCCTGTTATCTTCTTTCTCCTACCTCTTTTTCTTCCTCGTTCTTCCTTTTTTTCTGTTTTATCTCATTTTTCGTCTTCATTCTTCTAACTCTCCAATTCCCTTTCTTATTTCTTTAGTGCTCTCTCTCTCTCTCTCTCTCTCTCTCTCTCTCTCTCTCTCTCTCTCTCTCTCTCTCTCTCTCTCTCTCTCTCTCTCTCTCTCTCTCTCTCTCTCTCTCTCTCTCTCTCTCTCTCTCTCTCTCTCTCTCTCTCTCTCTCTCTCTCTCTCTCTCTCTCGCTCCTCGTGTTGTGTTCGCCGAAGCTGCAAGTGTTGCCCTCCTTTGTGTTGCTGAAATACACGGAAATACCAAAATGGAATACGCGGATCAAGGAAAAATGCAGAATCAAAAGGACTATTTCTGTGTTTCCTTAGTGTATGTAACGAAGGGAAGATTGTGAGAGAGAATGTTTGTTTTGTAATATTACGCTTATCATCATCATCATCATCATCGTTATCTTAGTCATCATTATCATCATCATCATCATTAAATAATCAGAAGGCGCTGTTTGTAAGCCGTTCATGTATTCACCTTATAACGTAAACGCGCACGTAAGCTTAGTTGTTATACAGAATAAGAGTCACCATACCGTAAATTACATGATAGGTAGTTACATAAGCCATACCAGGTACAGTAGAAGCAACAATTACATAAATATCAATAAGACAAACAAGTGTGTAGTTTTTATACAGAATAATACTCACTAGCTGTATCATTCAGTCAAGTTGTGCCTTAAGTTACATAAATAGCTATGTACCCCATGACAAATACTGTAAAAGCAACAAAAAACAGATATTAGCAACAGAAAACGTGTGCATTAGTTAATACATCAATAGTTGTACAGTAAGTTAGGTTAAGTTAGGTTAGGTAAAATTAAACTTAGCTGCATACCCGCCAATATATCAGAAAGGTTAGATTAGGTTATATACTCCCTCCCACGTATCAGACAGGTTAGGTTAGGTTACATAATAATGCCTAGATACCAACAAATTATATCAGATAAGTTAGTTTTAGGTTAGGTTAGACTGGACGAGGTAAATTCGGTTACGTTTGGTTAGGTTACGTAATAATACCTACATTTACTACACACCCCTCCCCTTTACATGAGCTACAGCAGGCATCCGGCGCTCGCTTCCCGGGACTTAACGACCAGAGGACAAAGAACAAACCCCGGCTTGCCTTTGAAGTCGTCACGTCGCGGCCCAGATGAGGAGGATTAGGTGAGGAGGAGCCGCCCCTGCCTGCTTCTAAGGTCATGTGTTGCTCGAGTCGCCCTTGCTTGCTCCTGATGGCGTCCTGGCGTGCTGTGCTGTGTTGCTGTGTTCCCCTCCTGGTAGAAATGTGTGGTCATGTGTTGTGTTGTAGAAATAATGACACAAGTGCAGGAAAGACCAAATATCAGCGGTATTGTGTTGTGTTTGTGTTGGCAGCGTGCGTGGCCTTGTATAATGCTGTAGGAAGGAGGAGGAGGAGGAGTAGAATCGTAAACATCAATAGACTTGTTGTGTTGTGTTACCTTGTGTTAGTAGTGTGTTGCTTCATGGTTTTGTTGAGCTGTAGGAAGCAACAAGAGGAACACAGTACAATAGAGGACTTAAACAGCAAATATCTTCTGTTTCGTTGCATTTTGTTCTTGTTTTAGCAGTGTGTTGCGTTGTAGAAATTAATAGAAACACAACTACAAGGAAACACTACATATTGGAAGGCTTCTTGTTCTCCGCTGTTCCTGTGTTGGTTGTGTTGCGTGGCTTTGTGTTGCTCTGTAGGAAGAAGAAAGAAAAACAAGTAAGAAGAAAAATTAAACGACAGCGAAATTGTAATACTGACATTATCAAAAGTAAGAGATGTAGAAGGTAAAGAAGGAGGAGGAGGAGATGGAGTAGTAGTAGTAGGAGGAGGAGGAGGAAGAGAAGGAATGGAATACAGAGAAGAAAAAATAACAGGCGACATATTGGTCTATAACGAGTGTATGTTGAATTACTCGTTATTAATAGCAAACAGAGTGAGGAAGAAGAAGAAGAAGAGGAAGAGGAAAAGCAGGAAACACCATTTTCAAGTCAAAAATATAAAAACAAAATGCAAAAACACAAGTAAAAATCGTAAACACATTATTTTAAAGTTAAGGACGAAAAAGAGCAAAAAAAAAAAAAAATAATAATATGGGTGTAGGAGAAAGGAAAGGAGATGGAGGAAAAGGAAGAGGAAGAGGAGGAGGAGGAGGAGGAGGAGGCGAAAAAAGATACGAGGCAAAAAGTTGAGCAGTGTAAAAGTGTGAGAGGAAGAGAAAAGCGCCGATGCTGAAATGAGTGATGGGGAGCGAGACCAAACGAGGACGGAAAAAAAAAAGACGAAAAAATCAGGAAAATAAGCAGGAGGGAATAGGAAAAGAAACCAATAGGAAAGACGAGAACTGGGAAAAAAGTGAGGGAAAAAAGTGAAAAGTTTTATTCGTTCCTTGTTTCTCGAGTTTTATTTTATTTTTCAGAGGAAAGTGAAGTATTTAATGTGAGCTCAGTTTCGCATTTTCCAACTCTCTCTCTCTCTCTCTCTCTCTCTCTCTCTCTCTCTCTCTCTCTCTCTCTCTCTCTGCTAAAAGTTCCCGCCGTCAGAGTCACTTGGTTTGTCGACGAGTGAAGCCTGAGAGTCGAAGCTTCGTTCTATTTTTCGAGTCTTTTTGCTGTCGTCTCATTTTGTATCGCTTGCACCAGAGAGAGAGAGAGAGAGAGAGAGAGAGAGAGAGAGAGAGAGAGAGAGAATGTTTGTGATTATTTTTTCGACAGTATTTTTTATTTTTGCTGTTTCTGTTTCATGTTTGACAATTTCATTCTCAGAAAACGTTGCGAAACACGAAATAAACGTAAAAATGAATAATTGAATAACACATAAGCACTTTATTCTCACTTTTTTCTTCATCTTTTTGTTCATTTTTTCCTTCTCAATTTTTTCTTCGAATTTTTCCTTAAACATCATTTTCCATCTATTTTCCTGAATTCCTCAATAGAACGATTTTTTCAGGTTTCCTTCATCTTCTCATTTTTCCTTCATTTACCCTTTTCCTTTCTATTTTTATCCTTAATCATCATTTATCATCCATTTCCTTACATTCATTAACAGGAGAATTAAATTTTTTCCAGTTTTCACCATCTTTCATAAATTTCAACCCATTTCTTTCTATTTTCCTTCCTTATCCATGTTTTCCCGTTTATTTTTTCATATCCCGAGAGAATAATGATTTTTCTTCATAATGTACCTTTGTTTCTAATAATTATCCCTTCTTTCAATATCTTCCTTTGAATTTTCCTTCCACCATCATCAATATCCACACATCCCCTTGAATTCCTGGGCAAGAAATAAAGCGCAACCTTTCCTCCATATTTTCCTTCATTAACCATCAACACCCATCCATTTCCTTACACTCCACAACATGTAAATGAAACAGAATACCTCACAGCTTCACTCACCGCTTCACTCACCCGATCGAAGCTTCACTGAGCATTGGGAGCAACACCAGGAACCTAAGACAGCCTTAGCGAACCATCCTTTACATTTCCCCTTTGCATCTCTCTTCCTTTGACTTATTTATTCCCACAGCAAGAGGTCCTGGATTCCTTGGGCTACATTTGGCCTATTTTTGGAAAGGAGGAGGAAGATTGGGCTGGTTTTGGGCGGGTTTGTGCGCGTCGGGCGAGGTTGCTTTTGGGAGACTCAAATTTAGCCTCTAGAGAAGATATTTCATACTTCCCCCGAGCTGAAGTTAGGAGTTACGGGTGACTGGAGAGAGAGAGAGGGAGAGGGAGAGAGAGGGAGTGTAACAAAGTGGTATGATGATAAACTAAAGGGGATATTCTGGTCTTCATCTTATGGACTTGAGAACGAGACAGATTGAGAGGTAGACTCGTAAGAATATATTAGGGATGATTGTGTTTGCTCTCTCTCTCTCTCTCTCTCTCTCTCTCTCTCTCTCTCTCTCTCTCTCTCTCTCTCTCTCTCTCTCTCTCTCTCTCTCTCTCTCTCTCTCTCTCTCTCTCTCTCTCTCTCTCTCTGAGCAAGTAGGACGCCACCTCGCTCCTCTAATGAATTCCAAACTAGCGTGGACTCCTTAGTAATACAAGCAACAATTCCAATAAGGGAAAGGGCTGGCGGAGAGGCATGCTGGGATATCACTGAGTAGTAGTAGTAGTAGTAGTAGTAGTAGTAGTAATAGTAGTAGTAGTAGTATTAAGATCAATAGTTGTAGAAGTATTATATGTAGTAGTGATAGTGTGTGTGTGTGTGTGTGTGTGTGTGTGTGTGTGTATGTGTGTGTGTGTGTGTTTCCCTATGCACTCCCTCACTCCCTTCCTCCTTGGGGCCTCTCTCCCTCTCATCCTCTCACGAGTATGTAGTAGTGATAGTGTGTGTGTGTGTGTGTGTGTGTGTGTGTGTGTGTGTGTGTGTGTGTGTGTGTTTCCCTATGCACTCCCTCACTCCCTTCCTCCTTGGGGCCTCTCTCCCTCTCATCCTCTCACTCTCTCACTCTCTCACTCTCCCTTCCTCACGTTACCTTACTTTTCTTCACCTTAACTGAATCAACCTAACCTCGTAAGAACTTAATTGGTTCACACCTTTATACAGTCTTCCCTCTCTCTCTCTCTCTCTCTCTCTCTCTCTCTCTCTCTCTCTCTCTCTCTCTCTCTCTCTCTCTCTCTCTCTCTCTCTCTCTCTCTCTCTCTCTCTCTCTCTCTCTCTCTCTCTCTCTCTCTCTCTCTCTCTCTCTCTCTCTCTCTCTCTCTCTCTCTCTCTCTCTCTCTCTCTCTCTCTCTCTCTCTCTCTCTCTCTCAGATCACGCTTCCTCCACAATACCTCCTCACTCTCACTCAGGAATTTACCAGGAGAAATATTCTCCGGCTATTCTTTCCCTTGCATTTGTGTGAAGTGTGTTTTGTGTCTTCGTGTGCGTTTGGTTTTGCGGCTGTAGTGGTGGTGGTGGTGGTGGTGGTGGTGGTGGTAGTAGTAGTAGTAGTAGTAGTAGTAGTGCTGTTGTTGTCGTTGTTCTTGTTGTTCTCGTTCTTGTTGTTGTCGGTGGTGATGGTGGTGTTGGTGGTAGTGTAGAATCATCATTGTTATAATTATTTTTTGTCATTCTAGCGAAGTGTACAGAACTGAAACTATAATTTTGTACTAGTGTTGTTATTATTATTATTACTATTATTATTCCAAGGAGAGTGAGTTTCAATAGCATTAGTGAACTCTCCACTTAGTTTTATCTCGTAACACTACAATACCCTATTACTGTCTTATTAATGTTACTTTTAAGGATGGAAAATTTTTAATCATCCCTGTGCCCTTTGAAAATAATTATTAAGAATACGCATCTTATGAACGAAAATTTTATTGGGTATAGTTAATTCCCTGCTTAGTTTTATGTTCTGATACTACAAAGTTACATTACAGATATTCTTAGGACGGAGAATTTCAAAAGCTTTACTTAACTTCAATCAGTCTTATGTCCTAATACCACAAAGTTATCATTACTTTTATTCTTATTGCGGGAAATTTCAGTAGCTTTAGTTAACCCCCTCCTCAGTCTCCCGCGCAGACTTTCCGTCACCTTCCATCATCATCAGAATTACATTAGTTGGGAAAACAAACACAGCCGGACGGACGACCCACCAAACCACCTCCCTTTCTCCCACACCAGCAAAGAGTCACGCCCTCTGTTTTCTACTCTAGCAGTTATTTCACGTGAATCATATACTAATCTAAAGCCCAAGGAAACACTCATTGAGTTACTGTCTTGTAGTGTAGAATAAAGGAAAGCTGCAGGATAAGAGATCAGGCCAAGGGTAACAAAATGACAGAAAAAAAAAGTAAAAGATTATTCTAAATTACGAGGAGATTTAGGGAAAATATTGGATGGCACTGAAAAGTTTAAGAATATAAGTAATAAATGTATAGAAAAAAGAAATCGTTCAATATATTTATGTGTTATGATAATGTTCCTAATGTAAATGACGTAAATAACATAATTACAATACTAAAAAATTATTACGCGAATTAAAAAGGATTTCGAGACAAAAGTAACAAGTGTATGTAATTGAATTCTTTATTTTGTAGTTTTGTGTTGGAAATAATTATTTTTCCTAATGAATAGAGTGTTATGGAGTAAATTTTTCCTTCCTGTAATGTGGAGTTTTATGCTGAAGACAATGGTGTGTTTGGATTTTTACTTACAGCGATGCAGCGTGCTCTGAATACGTGTGTGTGTGTGTGTGTGTGTGTGTGTGTGTGTGTGTGTGTGTGTGTGTGTGTGTGTGAGGTAGTGGTAGTAGTAGTAGTAGTAGTAGTGGTGGTTGTTGTTGTTGTTGTTGTTGTTGTTGTTGTTGATGTTGCTGTAATAGTAGTAAAAGCAGTAATAGTTATTGTTGTTATACTTGCTTTTGTTGCTATAGTAGTAGTAGTAGTAGTAGTAATAATAATGGTGACTATAGATAAACAGCCAAACACACTAACATAACAAAACAACAAACAAAAGCCCAGATAAAAAAAAGAAAAAAAAACAATAATAAAAACAAACAAACAAACATCAAACAAAACATTCACACAAGACACACATTCACACTTGAGACCACCACCACCACCACCACCATCATCACCATCACCACCACCACCACCGTTCTCTCTCCAGCGTAAATCTCTTTGTGCGATGGGTGGAGTTTGGTCGGGTGGTTAGTCTTGTACCCCGCCCGGAGACACGAGGCAGGAATACTTGTCTTTCCCTTCCCTTCTCCCGGCGGGCGTGAGAGAGGAGGGTGGCGGGAAGGAAGCGATGAAGGCCGGGAGTTCCTATTTCTCGTACCATCTTTTTTATTTATTTATTTATTTATTTATGTATTACTTGTGAGTTGTGGTCGTGAAGGGATTAAGGGTTGAGGTGGTGGTGGTGGTGGTGGTGGTGGTGATGATGATAATGATAATGATAATGATGAGATGGTGATGATGATGTTGAAACTACTGGCACTGTTAATCATTCTACTACTACTACTACTACTACTACTACTACTAAATAATAATAATAATAATAATGATAATAATAATAATGATGATGAAGATACTGTTAACGATAACGATATGATTAATAGCAATGGTAATGAATAGCATAAATGTTACTAATCTAACAATCAGCTTCATTAATTACGCTTTCATACATTAATCTGTTTTAGTCTGTCCATTTATCAATCTATCCATATGTCCGTCCACTTATCTGTCCATCTATCTATTTGTCTGTCTATCTGTTTTTATTTATTTATCAGTTATTTTCTATGTATCTATGTATTTATCTATCTTGCTATCTTTTTATCTACTTTTCTATTCATAAATCAAGTCATCCATCTACTGGCATCCCTGTCTACCTGTCTACCCGTCTACCTGTCTACGTAGCCTTTACCTCCACGCCCTCCAGGAATCAGGAATAGCGATCATCTTGTTATTTCACTTTTCTCTCCTGATATTTCATACTTTAACTTCTTCAGTGCGCCAGGCCAGACCTTTCTCTTATTCATCGCTGTCATGCATTATTCAAACCATCGAGACATTCAGACATTCCTTCTTTTCCTCTCCTTTTCCCTCCCACTGCGTCACTCACCTTTACTCGCCCACCTCACTCTCTCTCACCTGCCTACTCATTTACTCACTTCGCCTTTTCTCCTTTCCTTTCTTTCATTCTATCCGTTCCTTCTTCCTTCTCTCTCTTTCTCTCTCTCTCTCTCTTTCTCTGTCTCTCTGCTAATGGAAAGCAAGCATTGGTTTATAATTACTTGTGGGGAAAAAGTTGGAAAATTTAGTTATTGTGTGTGTGTGTGTGTGTGTGTGTGTGTGTGTGTGTGTGTGTGTGTGTGTGTGTGTAAAGTTACAGTTAGTGTGTGATTTATTATGTATATCTATGTAATGTATGTATGTATTTGTATGTATTTATATGTATATTTTCAGCCTTTTCAGAGAGAGAGAGAGAGAGAGAGAGAGAGAGAGAGAGAGAGAGAGAGAGAGAGAGAGAGAGAGAGAGAGAGAGAGAGAGAGAATTAAAACGTGCCATTTATTTCTATATGGATATCTTAGGCTGTATTTATGTATATATTGGTACATATATTCAACCCTATGCACCTCACCCTCTTGCTCTTCACCCTAACTCACTCTAACACACCCTCGCATTAAAGCAAGCCCCTCCCTCTCCCTTGTTAGTCTTGCCTCACCCTATTTCCTAAGCCTCTCCCTTCTTCATCCCACCTTCCCCATTGTAAATCTCTCTTCACCCTGCCTCACCTTACTTCACCCTGCCTTCACCCTGCCTCACGTTACATAAGCCTCTCCCTCACCCTACCTTAGATACCTCACCCTATCTATCCCTGCCTTCACCCTGCCTAAGCCTCTCTCCCTGCCTCAGCCTGCCCCAACATGCCTCCCACTGCCTTCCCCTGCCCTGCCCTGCCCTGCGTTCTGTACTTTGCCTAAGCCTCTCCCCTTCACTCTGCCTCGCCTCGCCTCGCCTTGCTTTGCGTCAGCCTTCCGTCAGACCTTTGCCTTCTACCTCCATTGTGGGACTTTGAGTGGTGGAGGTGCGGTGCTCTTAGGCTCAGAACCCCCTTAGCTTTCTCCTCCTCCTCCTCCTCCTCCTCCTCCTCCTCCTCCTCCTCCTCCTCCTCCTCCTCCTCCTCCTCCTCCTCCTCCTCCTCCAAACTTCCACGATATTCCCTCAACTAAGATGCTTGGCTCCTTATGCTCTCAGTCCTTCCTTGCTTTGATGGTGTGTGTGTGTGTGTGTGTGTGTGTGTGTGTGTGTGTGTGTGTGTGTGTGTGTGTGTGTGTGTGTGTGTGTGTGTGTGTGTGTGTGTGTTTTATCACCTTAGTAAATATTTATGACTCCTTTCACCGGAGAATTTAATTACCTCTCGTGCCTTTTCTCTCTCTCTCTCTCTCTCTCTCTCTCTCTCTCTCTCTCTCTCTCTCTCTCTCTCTCTCTCTCTCTCTCTCTCTCTCTCTCTCTCTCTCTCTCTCTCTCTCTCTCTCTCTCTCTCTCTCTCTCTCTCTCTCTCTCTCTCTCTCTCTCTCTGCTCAAAATTTCACATCATAAACTCAGCCTGATTTCTTTACATCATTTCGTTCTGGAGGTTTACCTTTAATTCTTACCTGGAGAGAGACGAGCAGGTAAAGGAGGAAGAGGAGGAGGAGGAAAAGTAGTCAGGAAACAAGCAGGAGAATTGGACGCCAGAAGGGACAGGAAACAGATCAGAGAGAGAGAGAGAGAGAGAGAGAGAGAGAGAGAGAGAGAGAGAGAGAGAGAGAGAGAGAGAGAGAGAGATCAGACGGATGTGCAGACTGACAAGCTGACTAACTGAATGATGGACTAACTGAAATATTAAATGAATGATAACTGACTGTCTAACTCACTCACTCACTCACTCACTCACTCACTCGCTCACTCACTCACTCACTCACTCACTCACTCACTCACTCACTCACTCACTCACTCACTCACTCACTCACAAACCAACAGAACCATTAACCAAACCTAACCTAACGTAAGCTAACATAACCCAACCTAACCTAACCTAATCTAACCTAACCTAACCTAACCTAACCTAACCTAACCTAACCCAACCCAACCCAACCCAACCCAACCTAACCTAACCTAACCTAACCCACACTAACCCAACCTAACCTAACCCACACTAACCTAACCTAACCCACACTAATCCAACCTAACCTAACCCACACTAACCCAACCTAACCTAACCTAACCAACCCAACCTAACCTAAATTAAAACCTCATTAAAACAACAACAAAGAAAAACAAGAAAAATAGAAGCGGAAAGAAGAAGAGATGCAGAGAGAGAGAGAGAGAGAGAGAGAGAGAGAGAGAGAGAGAGAGAGAGAGAGAGAGAGAGAGAGAGAGAGAGAGGGTCTTGGGATTAATTTACCCCGCGCGTCCCCCACCCCCCGGCCCCCTCCACACCTAATCCAGTATTCATTAAGGTAGTGGCGCGGCTCCATAAATAAGACAAAGCCAAATTCGCGTCAGTTTCCCCGAGAATTGCCTTTTTGTTTTATCCTGTGGCTGCCGAAAGAGAGAGAGAGAGAGAGAGAGAGAGAGAGAGAGAGAGAGAGAGAGAGAGAGAGAGAGAGAGAGAGAGAGAGAGAGAGTGTGTGTGTGTTGTGTTTGATGGCTAAGTTGTAATGTTGTTGTTGTTGTTGTTGTTGTTGTTGTTGTTGCGTCTTGTTTGGTTTTAGAAGGTTAGGTTTTATTGATGGGAGTATTGATAAAGGTATTGGTGGTGATAATAATAATAATAATAATAATAATAATAATAATAATAATAATAATAGTCATGTTTTAAGTTTTCTTGCTGAAAGGTAATTTTTTTCCTATCATTTCTATTTCATTTGTTTGTTTTTGTTTTTTATTTTCGTATTCTGATTTACATTTTTTCTTTTTTTTTTACGTTATTTAATCAAACGACATGTTTTAGTTTTCTTCTTTTCTGTAAATTCGATTCTGCAAGACTTTTCTCTCGTCAAATTTTTCGCCTTTTGTTTAATAGCGAATTCAGTTCAAGATATATTTTTCTTTATTATTCAATGATCTTACAAGACTTTTTTTGTTTATTCAGATCGTCAAATTTTACAAGCTTTTCATTCAGACTCAAATTATACTAGATTTTTTTTATTCAGGTCGTCAACTTTTACAAGATCTTTTATTCAGATCGCCAAATTTCACAAGCTTTTCATTCAGACTCACATTTCTTAGTCAGATTGTCAAAATTTTACGAGTTTACAAATACAACTTTAAAACTCCTTAATCAGTACATTCCATTCAAGACTTTTATTATTCAACGATTTTACAAGAATCTCTGTAGATATTATTCATATTCACGATATTTCAGCCTCTTTTCCTATCAGCATCTTTTTCTTCTTGCCATAACATTCCACAAGATTAATTTTTCTACCGTTCACTTGTCACTATATTAAATTTTCACTAATCGATCACTTACAATTAACTTTATGGTCTCTAGTACTTTATTACCTTCCCGTATCCCTTAATAATCCCCTCCTCCTCCCCCTCCTCCTTCTCCTGCACCTCCACACATGTCTTCATTTTACTCCTCTTTCACTTCTCCTTCCCTCTTCTCTCCTTCTGTCCCGTTCTTTATCCCTCCCTTCCTCTGTGTATATTTGTCATTCTCTCAACGCTCATTCAGTTTTCACTTTTAGGGGGGCAGAGAGAGAGAGAGAGAGAGAGAGAGAGAGAGAGAGAGAGAGAGAGAGAGAGAGAGAGAGAGAGAGAGAGACAGTATTGCTCGTAAAGATGTAAGTAAATTCATTTCCGGATGTTGAGAGAAATTCTATCTCTCTCTGTCTTTTATCGTCAAGTTCTCCTCCTCCTCCTCCTCCTCCTCCTCCTCCTCCTCCTCCTCCTCCTCCTCCTCCTCCTCCTCCTCCTCCTCCTCCTCCTCCTCCTCCTCCTCTTCCAGTCTCTTGAGATTTGTAAGAGATGAGAAGAGGTGGTAATTTGCATATACGGGTGTGTCCCTCCCTTTCCTTCATCCCTCCTTCCTTCCCTCTCTCTCCTCTCCTTCCCTTCCTCCTTCGTGTGTTTGAAGACGGAGTTATTACATTTCTTTATTGGTCTCTCTCGGGAGGAGGAAGAGGAGGAGGAGGCGGCGGAGGCGGACGCAGCGGCGGCGGCGGCGGTCATGAGGAGTCTTGTTGGCTCCGCCCTCCTATTAGCGAAACTCGAAGGAGGAGGAGAAGGAGGAGGAGGGAAAGGAAGGAAAGAAGAGGAAATGCTGGGAATGAGGACACGAGAGGTAGGCACTATAACAGGCAGACAGATAGATAAATAGATAGATGATAGACAGATAGACAGGCAGATGTATAGATAGAAAGACAGACACACACATAGATAGACAGATATAGAGACAGTTAGAGAGATAGACAGGCAGACAGATGTATAGATAGAAAGAGAAATAGATAAACTGCAGACACACAGACTGACAGACAGACATGTGTAGACTGACATATATAGACAGAAAGACAGACTCTACCATATAGACAGAAAGACATACTCCTATCTTTTTCTTCTCCAAGCTGACATATCTTACTACGTTGTTGGACTGCAAGGGTAAAAAATGAAGAAGATAAGGTTCTAGTCCTCTCTACATGCTCGTTATAGTCATCGTTTTATTACACACGGGAAATAATAAAGGCAGTGTTTAAGACCGAAGTAATGAGGTATAATGGACGTAAAGGTGAATGTTGCTAATCAGGAATGGACTAGAGTGAAATTAAATACTGTATTCGTAAAGCCTCTCTCGGTTCTGTATAGGTAACAAGATGTAGTGGTAGTTATTTAGAGTTTTGGAGTGTGTTTTCATGATTCCTGTCATAGTTTGATAAGGAATAATGCTTCCTCAATAGCTAAAACACTCATAATATTATTTTTCTGGCGTATATTCATGGTCTTAATGATATTTTAACAAAGACAAGATATAATGGGTAGTTATTTAGGGTTTTTGGAGTGGTTTTCATGAATCCTTACCTAGTTCAACAAAGGATTACGCATTGTCATTAGCTAAAAGTTATATTTTCCTTAAGTATTTTCATGATTCTAATGATAATTTAACCAAGACTACATTATCAACAGGAAAAAGATTGTTTGTTGTGTGTTTTTATGATTCTAATGATAATTTAACGAAGACTACATTATCAACAGGAAAAACACTCATGATAGTACTTTTTGCGTGTTTTCATGATCGTAATGATAATTTTAATTTAACAAAGACTGCATTGTGAACAGGAAAACATTCATAATCGCGTTACTAGTCATCTCCGGTGCCTCTGAAGCTATTGTGTACGAGAGAAGCAAGTGTGTAAGAATGCAAGCCTGGAAGTAACGGGTTCAAGCTTGATAAGTTCGGCTTCCAGGAAGGGATGAGAAGAAATTGGTTCTCAAATACCGGTAGATGACTGGATTAGACTCGGTAATAAGGTTGTTAGTGCGGAATCAATATGGAGCTTTAAAAGATTAGGTGAATTTCTGGATGATTAGCTGGAATAGGGAAGTACGCTATATACAGGGACTATGGGAATGGACTGCCACGGGTAGGCTTATGGCTTGCTGTGGTTTTCTCTCGTGTTTTTTTGGTCTATTTTTTTCTTTTTTCCGTGTTTCTTTTGTATATTTTGTGTTCGTGTATTTTGTTTGTTCCGTATTTATTTTACTTTTTTCCGTTTTTCCTATTTATTTTTTTTCCGTTTTCTCGTATCTGTTTCTCTTCTTGCATTTATATATTTTCGTTTTTTTATGTATCATTTATTTGCATATCTTCTCATCTTTACTTTTTCCGTCTCTTATTTTATTTTCACCGTATCTGTTTTTCATCATGTATTTATTTTCCGTCTATTAAATCACGGGTGTCAATCTACAGTGCACAGCGGATGCCAGTCACTCTAAGCACTTCTCAATTCTCTACCCGTCCTTCCAATATTTACTTTGTCTCCTCTTCTACATCACCAGACACCTTAAAATATTTACTCTACAACTTAAATCATTCAGGTAGATTTAACCCTTTCAGTACCACGACATTAGCTCACTTTCATTCCAGATACCATTACAAAACTGTATTGACTTTAAGATAATTTTTGTTGTACTGAAGGCGTTAGAAATATTTCCTATCTACTCATCAACTAGCATTACATCTCCGCTTACCTCTTCCCTGGTTAATGATAGATGATTTTGTGAAGCTTCGAAAGTATATCTGGTGCCGAACGGGTTAATACGAGTGAAGATATGACTACGCAAGATTTCCGCGTACTCCTTCCCTGGTTAATGATTATGTGAAGCTTCGAAAGTGCATCTGGTGCCGAACGGGTTAATACGAGTGAAAATATAACTACTTAAGGAGACGCATCACGGAAAATGCCAGTGGTTTTAGGATTAATTATTCAAACCAGCTAGTCATCAGCGGTAACCTTCCATCCCATCTCTCACCAATACAGATCCTAATACCCAAATGTCTAAATCTGCTCCTGCGGGTGTATTGGTGGTAGAGACGAGCGTTTGAAGGTTCTGAAGCGAGCAGCGAGGGACGGGGAGAGTGCAGGGGGGTGGCTCTGAATGCAAGGGGTGACTTACCTAGGCAGTGTTGGCGGATCATTGGCGTTTATACATATATTGGTCTCTTTGATGCGGTTCAGTTTGATCCCCGAGTTATAAGTGCTGTTTTTTTTTTTTATGTATTTATTTATGTTTTATTTGTTTTTTGTATTTATTTTTTGTATGGAGATGGATTTTTTTTTTTGTTGGTTTTTCTTGTTTTTTCTTTTTTATGGTGATGTTTTTTGTTGAGAGAGAGAGAGAGAGAGAGAGAGAGAGAGAGAGAGAGAGAGAGAGAGAGAGAGAGAGAGAGAGAGAGAGAGAGAGAGAGAGAGAGAGCCCTATTACTCGGTGAATGGAGGAAGAGGAGGAAAAAAAAAAAAAAACGGGGACAAGATGAAAAGAGGGAGGAGTGAAAAAGAACAAATAAACGAATGAAAGAGAAACACACACACACACACACACACACAACACACACACACACACACACACACACACACACACACACACACACACACACACACACACACACACACACACACACACACACACACACACACACATAAATGAGCACAACCGCCTCGTTTTCTGTCACTTGACGTCGAGATGAGGGGAAACTTAAACAAATTTGTCATCTCATTTAATATTTCCACTGGTAAGAAAATTGTGTTCTTCACGGCGTCCTTAGAAGCAATACTTTCATCAGTGCTTAATGAGATGGAGGCCTGGCAGAGAGAGAGAGAGAGAGAGAGAGAGAGAGAGAGAGAGAGAGAGAGAGAGAGAGAGAGAGAGAGAGAGAGAGAGAGAGAGAGAGAGAGAGAGAGAGAGAGAGAGAGAGAGAGAGAGAGAGAGAAGTAATAAAGATGAGTTCCAATTGGTTTTAGAGAGAAATGAATGAGATGAGATGAATGTTATGATAAAAAAAAAGGAAAAAAAAACAGTTATTTCCCTGTCTCTTATTTCCTTCTCAGTTTCCTCAGGTCTTATGTTTCCACTCTAGTTTCTTAGCTCAGCCCATTCCGTCCTGTTCATTATTATTATTATTATTATTTTTTTTTTTAGACTGCTTCTCTCTTACTTACCCCATTCAGTTTAATCTCTCTCTCTCTCTCTCTCTCTCTCTCTCTCTCTCTCTCTCTCTCTCTCTCTCTCTCTCTCTCTCTCTCTCTCTCTCTCTCTCTCTCTCTCTCTCTCTCTTCTTCTTATTTTCCGTGCGTTCTTAATTTCTTTCCGTTTTTTTTTTCTTTTTTCCCAGTTTATTGATTTTTATTTTCTGTGAACGAGAAAGTACTGTCGTGTTGTTGTTGTTGTTGTTGTTGTTGTTGTTGTTGTTGTTGTTGTTGTTGTTGTTGTTGTTGTTGTTGTTGTTGTTGTTGTTGTTGTTGTTGTTGTTGTTGTTGTTGTTGTTGTTGTTGTTGTTGTTGTTGTTGTTGTTGTTGTTGTTGTTGTTGTTGTTGTTGTTGTTGTTGTTGTTGTTGTTGTTGTTGTTGTTGTTGTTGTTGTTGTTGTTGTTGTTGTTGTTGTTGTTGTTGTTGTTGTTGTTGTTGTTGTTGTAATAGTGGTGGTTGTCACACTCGAAATCATCACCAGCATCATAGTCAACAACATGAACAACAACAACAACAACAGCAGCAACAACAACAACAACAACAACAACAATTATAAATTATGTATCTCACTCTTAATTAACACCCGTAATTATAACCATCACGTTGTTATTATTAATTTAGTGATAGCTAAATTTTCTCTAGAATAAAGATACACTCACCGACACCCGCCCTCCCTTCCTCCCTCCCTCAACCTCCCCCCTACACACATACACACATACACACACATGGAAGACGAAAAATAATAAATAATACATGTACGTTTATTTTTGGTTTTGCTTCTTTCATTTACTTCAAATTTTCTTTCATTTCCAGGTTTTTCGTTATTGTTGTCTTTTTTCCCCTCAAGCCAAAAAAAGTCACATGTTGTACTTAAAAGAAATACGAAAATATCACATCATGAATTAGCAAATGCAGACATAACAGTATATTTGGCATTTTTTGTACATATATTTACGTGTTTTTCTTTTCTTTTTTTTCTTTTTTTCTTTTTTTCCCCTCCGTGTTTTTTTTCCGTCCTGTTTGAAAAACGTATATCTTAAGCATGAAAATAAGGAAATGCAGATTAATTAGTCAATAAGTAATTAGTATATGGAATTATGTGTTATGTTTCCCATTTTTTCCCCATTTTCCCTTTTCCGTGCTTATTTATTTATTTATTTATTTTTTGCCTGGCCGCCGAAACGTTGAGAAAATATAATGAAAAACTGGATGATACATGCAAATTTTATACTAATATTTCCAGTTCTTTTTTGTTTTTTCTTTTTCTGTTTTTTTCTCTTTTACCTTTTTTTCCCTCCCCGGCCAAAACTTAGAAAAAATATAATATTAAATGAATAAGTAATACATGCACATTTATACACATCTTTTATTTTCATTTTCGTATAACTTAAATTTTCCTCTTTTCCTTTTTTTTACCCTTTCTTTTTTCCCCTCCCCCCAAAAAAATAAATAAATAAAACAATAAAGAAATAAATAAAACATACCCATTTATACCATTTTTTTTCTCATTTTCCATGTATTTTATCTATTTTTCGTTTTTTTTTTTCCTTTTTTTTTTTCCCCTCTTTTTTTTCCTTCCCCACCCAAAAGTTACGTGTGCAGGTCGTTACTCGTCCCGTGCGGCGCGGCGGCGGTGGCGGCGTTCCCCAAAATGGAGGGGCTTTTTTCAGAGTCAATTAGTCCCGTGTATAGCGTGAAAATTGAGCGTAATTATCAAGGGGAGACCGAATCAGCTACCCAAAAGTCTGAGTTAATATGGTGATGTGTTTCAGCTATTTCTCTTCCCTCCTCTCTCTCTCTCTCTCTCTCTCTCTCTCTCTCTCTCTCTCTCTCTCTCTCTCTCTCTCTCTCTCTCTCTCTCTCTCTCTCTCTCTCTCTCTCTCTCTCTCTCTCTCTCTCTCTCTCTCTCTCTCTCTCTCTCTCTCTCTCTCTCTCTCTCTCTCTCTCTCTCTCTCTCTCTCTGTTTTTTTTTTCGTTATTCATCTGCTCTTGTACTGTTTTTGTTAGTGTATTTTTTTTTCTCTTCTTCTTCATCTTCTCTCTGCCATATCCGTCTTTTTTTTTGTACTTTTTTTTTGTTTTGTTATGGCTTTTTTTTCCATATTCTTTCTTGTTTCCCAGTTTGTTTGTTTGTGTGTGTTCATATTTTTCGTATCTTTTGTGTTGCTATCTTTTTTTTATTTCATTGTGCTGTCTTTGTCCACGTCTTTTATCTTATTTTTTTTCTCCGTATTGTAATAAAAAACGATGAAGAGAGCGGGAAAGTAATTTTTAGTACTCACCTTCATTCGGTAATAACAGTAGTTGTACTAATGACCTAAGTGAACCTAAAGTATTTCAAACTCACGATGACCCACCGGGTGTTGGTCGCTTCAAGGAGCGGCGGTGCCAAATCTAACCCACCCCCTCAGAAAACGGAGACAACCGTTCTCTTTATTTGCATGTATGACTTTGTTATAAGAATCAAGACACCCACACGTGCTTATAAGAGAGAATGAAACTCTGATATTTATTTTTCCTGATATGTTTAAGTGAGGCGACCCTTCCCCCACCCACTCCCGTTAGATTCTGGGTCGGGAGCAGGTGGCAACGTCAACTGACCTGATATGCCACATTTTTTCATGAAGTATCTTCTTTTCTTTATATATATAACAATTATTCATATCACTTACTATCTAATGCAAAAATCAAAAGGTATTTAGAACATTTCATGCTAATATACCCTGGTTAGTGGACAGTTACCAGTTTATAGTGAATGTTTGGTTCAATATGTGGCAATAAAGCGGACAACACCTGGTGGGTCATCGTGAGTTTGAAATACTATAGTAGTAATAGTTCTTAGTAACAGTACACAGATGAAGACCGTGAAGGCACTAGTACTATATTAAGCACGTATAACTACATTCCCACAATTCTTCACGTGGTAATAGCAATAGTTATGCTAATGACCTAAGTGAGGATAATTAGGCAGTTCTCGTAGTTCATAGCAATAGTACAGACGAGGAACGTGAAAGTACTATAGTATATAAAGTGTACATAAAGTATCCTTAAGTACCCACCTCCATTCCTTCTTGTAGTAATAGTAGTAGTTGTAATGATTCATAGGGAAGACACTTACAACACCAGAGAGCGTGAGAGTACTGGTAGTGAATTATCAAGTGGCCGTAAGTAGCCTAATTGTAGTAATTGTGGTAATGGTGGCAGTTGTAGTAATGGTGACAGCATCGATCCTTCGCGTCACGTCACGGCCTCGGGTGTTGCGGTAATGATAGGTGATGAAAAGTAAATTAGACTGTAGAGTTATGTTGCTTTTTCTGGTGTTTTCTTTTGAGTGCTTTTTTCTTCTTTCGTTGTTGTTGTTGTTGTTGTTGTTGTTGAAGTTGTTGTTCTCTTTTTTTCTGTTTAGTTAGATTTTTTTTTTTTTTGTGTTTGTGTTGAGTGCTTGTATTTTCTGTTCAGTATTCTTTTCTTTCGTGTATTCTCTCCAGTTTAGTGTTATTCTTTCCTGTTGCAGTTTTTTCTTTCTTTTTTACACTTTCTTCTTCCGTATAAGTGGACGCGACAAGGCCATTTGCATAGTAAAGTGAGAGAGAGAGAGAGAGAAAAAAAAAAAAAAAAGAGAAAAAGAAAGAAAAGAGAAAAAAATAATTCCAAGGCGAAAATTTATGACAAGATATACATAAAGGTGGTAAATAGAAGGGACAATAATACATATGGTGATACATTTTTATTTTTTTTTCTATTCACATATACAAGAATACAAAGAAAAAACAAAAGGTTACTTGTTTAATAAAGGGTGATAAAAATGTAAGGATTAATAACACATACGTAAAAATTAATGAAGAAAAAGGGTAATAATAATAATAATAATAAAAAAAAAGAAAATTTGAGACTTTTTTTCTCTCTGTTCACATATACTAGTAAGAAAAGGCCATTACTAGTAGGTTTATAAAAAAAAAAGTGATTTGAAGGTGGGAATTAATAACATATACAAGGAATTAGTAAAAAAAAAAAAAGTCATTGAATAAAAAAAAAGGAAGATAAGACAAAAAAAAAAAAAAAGGAAAATTGAGACACTATTGTTGTTTTTTCTCTGTTCACATATACGAGTAAGAGAAAGCCATTAGGTTAATAAAGAAAAAGGTGATTTGAAGGTGGAAATTCATAACATATACAAGGAATTAGTAAAAAAAGCGTCATTGAATAAAAGAAAATTGAGATACTGGTGTTTTCCTTCTATTCACATGTACGATGATGTAAGAAGAAGGGAAGCTCACTGGGTATAACAAATAAAGGTGGCTTGAATGTAGGAATTCGTAACACATACCTGAATTAGTATAGAAAAAGATAACTGAATAATAGAAAGGGAAAACTGAGATACTGGTGCTTTCTCTTTTATTCACATGTACTACTGTGTAAGAAAAAGGTGATTTGGTATAACAGAAAGCGGGTTTTAACGTAAGAATTCATAATATATCTGAAAGTTAGTAAAAAAAAGAATAATAGAAAAGGAAAATTTGAGATATATATACATTTTTTTTAGATATTGATGGTTTTTTTTAATTTCTTTCTATTCAGTATGGAAGAGAAGGTTGTTGGTGTAATAAACGGTGATTTAGATATAGAAACATGACTATATACATGTACAAGGTGTTATTAAAGAAAAACATAATTACACAACACTTAAAAAAAAAAAGTAATTTGAGATCCTGTCACGCTGCTTTTTATAGCCATTACCACAAAAAAAAAGTAATCTGATATAATGTGCTGCTGTTTTTTTTTTCTACATCTCCTGGTGCAAAAAAAAAAAAGAAAATGTATATATAATTTCAGGTATAAACCATCATTTTTTTTAAA
>NC_087176.1:5097500-5137500 GCF_035594125.1 Scylla paramamosain
ACTGGCTATATGAATGGCTAACTGAATAACTAGCTAACTGTTTGACTGAATGACTGACTTACCAAACGACTGACTATTTAACTTACCAGCTAATTAAATAATCAATTAACGAACCAACTAAGTAACTAACTAACTGGCTGGGTGAGTGACTAATTGAGATACATTGTTTACTTACTAATTAACTGACTGACTAACTTGCTGACTGCCTCACTGACTGACTGACGGACAATCTTCAAATGCTGCCTGACTTGGTGTGAATTTCAAAGCAAGAGAGACGAAAAATATGAAAACAATACCATGGATTAGGAAAGGAAAAACTCGAAAATATATTCCAACAAGCACAGCAGTGAAGAAATGAACACACACACACAACTTGAAATGAGAAGAGAGACTCGAAGGAATAATGACAAGGGGAAGAAAAAAGAGAGAGAATTAGAGCAACTCGTACAGAAAAAGGGGAATTAATTGAAGAGAACAAGATAAACCGAAAGATAAAATGTATTGAAATGATTAGAATATGCAGAATGATGGAAATAAATGGTAAAGGAGATTAACTAAGAGGAAGAGCAAGGCAGAGAAGAAAGTAAGGAAAAGTAAATAAATAACATAAATTAAGTGAAGAGATCAAGATAAACTGGAGAAGGAAATGCACTGGAATAAAACAGAATATGCAAAACGATGATAACAAATAGACAAAGAAGATTATCAAATTGGAATACAAAAGTGGAGAAAAAAAAACAGGAAACTAAAAGACATAAGAAGGATTAGTTAAATGGAAGAAGATATACTGCAAGAGAAGATATACTAGAATGAGCTGAAATATGTAAAGCGATGGAAATAGGTGGAAAAGAAGATTAATTAATATAAACAGAAAAGTAAAGAAAGAAAGAAAACGAATTAAAGTAAGAGAAGATTAAAAAAAAAAGGAAAAAATAAGATATACTGAAAGATAAATAATATTGAATAAATGAAAATAAATAGAATAAATGGAAAGGGAGATTAAACACGGGCAATAGCATAGCGGAAAATAAAAGAGGGAAATTAAAAGAATAATTGAAACGAGAAGATGAATGAAGTGAAAAGAACAAGAGGAAACGCGTTGAAATAAATAGGAATATGTAAAAAGTGGAAAATAAAAGAAAAGATAATAAGAATGGATGAAGAACAGAGGAAGTTCAAAGAACATATAAAAGTAAGAGGAATTTAGTGAAGAGAACAGGAAGAGATGAAATGGAATAAAAGAACTGATAAAGATAAAAGGAAAAAAAGAATATTTTACATGATTAATAAGACAGACAAAAAATAAATGGCGGAACAAAACAAGGTGAAAAAAAAGAAGTTAAATTAACTGGAATAAGCAAAACCAAGTAAATAAGTGGAAAAGGTGATGATTTAATAAGAATACTAAAGAAAGGAAGAAGAGATAGAACGAAAACTATGTCAGGAAGGAAAAAAACAGTAGGTGAGATGAACTGAAACAACACGAAACGATAGAAAGATGGAAAAAGAAGACAAACCAACAGAAATATCAGAGCAGAGAGGAGAAGAACGAAATAAGACAACATAAGGAAGAAAAATAATAAGATAAATGAAGTAAAACATGCGAAACGATAAAAATGAAAGAAGAGAAAAGATAATCAAATAGAAACTAGTACAATAAAACAACGAAACGAAGGAAATAATAAATGAAATGAACTAAAATATATAAAACGATAAAAATAAGAGAGAAAAGAAGATTATCAAATAGGAATTAGTACAATAAAACAACGAAGCGAAGGAAATAATAAGTGAAATGAACTAAAATATATAAAACGATAAAAAAATGAAGATAAAAGAGAAAAAAGAAGATTATCAAAAAGCAATAAGTACAATTTTCTTTCTGATCCTCTTTCTTCATCCTCTTGATACTCTTGCTATATATACTGGTCTCTTGAAGAAGTGAAAGGGAGAGGGAGAGGGAGGGGGGGGAATGCGTCTTCAGATGAGATTAGCAAGACTCCAAAACACCTTTGTGAGAGCGAGGCGCCTCTCTTTTGTCCCACTCTCACCTGTCTTCCTCTCTCTCTCCTCCTCCTCTTCCTCTTCTTCGTCCTCCTGTTCCTCCTCCTCCTCTCACCGCCGCCTTGCATTACCGTCACCTGTGTGTGTGTGTGTGTGTGTGTGTGTGTGTGTGTGTGTGTGTGTGTGTGTGTGTGTGTGTGTGTGTGTGTGTGTGTGTGTATATCATTAATTCATGCACTTAACCTGCTTTGTTTTGTATCCATTTATAATCGTCAGCGTCTTTTTATTGTTTAATGTTTTTAATCCAGTTTTTTTTGCTTCGAATTATATCATTGACAACCCGAAAGGAACAGGAATACCATTTTTATTTATTTGTGTATTTTATTTTATTTATTTTTTTTTTTTCATTTCTCTTCTCGCTTCTATCCTTGTGTTTTTTTTTGTATTTTTTCATTTTTTTTGTCTTCCGTTTCTCTCTCTCTCTCTCTCTCTCTCTCTCTCTCTCTCTCTCTCTCTCTCTCTCTCTCTCTCTCTCTCTCTCTCTCTCTCTCTCTCTCTCTCTCTCTCTCTCTGACACTTTTTTTTTCTTTCCCTCCCTCTGTTTTGGATTTTATTTTCTATCTCTCTCTCTCTATGTATTCAGAACACTTATCTCCGTCTCTCAACCATTTCTTCTTTCTCTTTCTCTCCGTCTCTCTTCGAACCATTTTCTTTCTTCTTTTTTTTCCTTTCATAGTTTAGTTCCATTAGTTTTCGTGTCTCCGCGTGACGGTAATAAATGACCTCAGTTCATTACGGGGACGTGTCGCTTCTCATTTCGCTTAATTTCTGCATAATAATTTCATGTTATTTACGCTCATTTCCCATCTAGACGCCTTTTGTTTTTCAGGCTCTCTCTCTCTCTCTCTCTCTCTCTCTCTCTCTCTCTCTCTCTCTCTCTCTCTCTCTCTCTCTCTCTCTCTCTCTCTCTCTCTCTCTCGTTTCTTTTTTTTTTCTTTTTTTCTTTTTTTTTATTTATTTTCATAGTTAACTGAAATATTTGTGTTCCAATGTCCTTTTTTAATTACTGTTTTCTTCCGTTTTCTTTTGATCTTGCTGGCGATGAAGATACAAGAGCTTCAAAGGGAGTTTTTTTTTTGTTTCTTTTTTTAATGCTTTCTGTGACAGATTAACAAGATTCCTACATTACTGACAGGAGGAACAGTCTTGACAACCCGGCTGACCATCTCTTTTGACCTTTGAAAATAGTCATGGTTAAATTGCACGAGTTTCTAAAAGATAAACAACATTTCTACATTATTGAGTAACAACATTTCTACATTATTGACTAGGGAAACTTTTGAGAACTTCGCTAATACTCTCTGTGACCTTTGAAAATAGACATAGTTAAATTGCACGAGTTTCTAAGAGATTAACAACATTTCTACATTACTGACTAGGGAAACACTCTTGAGAACTTCACTAAAACTCTCTGTGACCTTTGAAAATGATCACGTTGAGAAGAAAGCGGTTCAGCCACGGGCCCAAGAGACGCGTCCTTTCCTTGCTTGTTACGCTAAGTAGTTCGGTAATTCACATCCCCATTAGACGCTCCCACAGGACAAATTAGGGCAAGGTTTTAATGACCCTAATTACAGCTGAGTTCGGGACCAATCAGAATGGGCGCCATCATTCTTCATTGTCATTATCGTTGTAATTATACTTGTTGTTGTTAGTGGTGGTGGTGGTGGTGGTGGTGATTAGGGTGTTGTCAGTGTTGGTGTTTCTTTAGTTGTTGTTGTTGTTGTTGTTGTTTGTACCTTAAGTAGAACATTTTAACTCTCTCTCTCTCTCTCTCTCTCTCTCTCTCTCTCTCTCTCTCTCTCTCTCTCTCTCTCTCTCTCTCTCTCTCTCTCTCTCTCTCTCTCTCTCTCTCTCTCTCTCTCTCCGTCATCTCTTTTGTTCTATCTTGGACTCTTCCTTTTATTTTTCTCTTGTCTTGTCGTTTCCTTTCATCTTCACTCTTTTCTCCTCCTCTCCTCCCTCCCTCCCTCCCTCTTCTCTTCTTTTCTCTTCTATCCTGTTGTCTCCTTTCCTTTCTCTCCCTTCCACGTTGTCATCTTTTTTACATCTCATCTTGTTTTTTTGTCTTATCTTTATTATCTCTCTCTCTCTCTCTCTCTCTCTCTCTCTCTCTCTCTCTCTCTCTCTCTCTCTCTCTCTCTCTCTCTCTCTCTCTCTCTCTCTCTCTCTCTCTCTCTCTCTCTGGTATTGTCTGATGATTCTATCTCATCTCAACAACAACAACAACAACAACAACAAACAAAATAAAAACAAACAAGTTAAAAAAGGAAAAAAATGATAAATGAAAAGACGAAGAACAACAACAATAAGACAAAGCATATGCAACAACAACAACAACAACAACAACAACACATCAAGGTAAAAAAAGATGAAAAAGAAACAAATAAATGAGAAGAAAACGAAGAACAACAAGAAACGTATGCAAAACAACAACATCAACAACAATAACAACACCTTGAGCAAACTAACCTTGGCGTTCGTGTGGTGTGGTGGTCGAGGTGGAAAGTGAAGCTTCGAAACTGACTCGGACTCTCGCTTCGGGGTCTCGCGGGCCGTGGCGGGTGAGTGTGGAAATATATAGGCGGCTGGAGGATGGATCGCCTTGGGGGACGCCGCAAGTGTGCTGTAAATTGTCGCTCTTGTCTCACACCCTCGAGTTTGCCGCGGCTCTGGCACAGGCGGAGGGAGAGAGAGAGAGAGAGAGAGAGAGAGAGAGAGAGAGAGAGAGAGAGAGAGAGAGAGAGAGAGTGAGTATGTATATGGTTCACAAAATGATACTTGAAGGAAATGAAAAAAAGTATAAAAGAAAGTAAAAATGTAAGTTGATTGGTTAGCAGAGAGAGAGAGAGAGAGAGAGAGAGAGAGAGAGAGAGAGAGAGAGAGAGAGAGAGAGAGAGAGAGTATATGGTTCACAAAATGATGCTTGAAGGGAATGAAAAAAAATATATATATAAAAATGTAAAAATCTAAGTTGATTGGTTACCAGAGAGAGAGAGAGAGAGAGAGAGAGAGAGAGAGAGAGAGAGAGAGAGAGAGAGAGAGAGAGAGAGAGAGAGTATATGGTTCACAGAATATTGATACTTGAAGAAACAAAAAAAAGGATAAAAAAAGTAAAAATATAAGTTGGTTAGCTGAGAGAGAGAGAGAGAGAGAGAGAGAGAGAGAGAGAGAGATACAGACACATAACACAACATTCTGCCCAGTCTTTTGTGAGTTCATTTTACCCTCAAAGGACACCAGAAAACGCTGCACGCTGCCTTGTCCACCGCGCCTCACCCTCCCTCGAGACTTTCCCTCCCTTGTCTCCTCCCTCTTACATGTTCCCTTCAACTCTCACCCCTCGCTCCCTCCCCTTGCCTCCTCTTACACGGTCCCCCTGCCTCGCCACGTTCCCTAGAGTCTCCAGTTCTATTTCATATGTGCTAAGAATGACTGTATTTCCCTGTATTTCCTTGTATTTCCCTGTATTCGTGGTCGCGTGTGCTTCTCCTCAGGGACGTGGAGGTGTTGAGGACCCCCTGAATTGTGGAGGTTTGCCCTGACGTTCCTGAGTGGACTTAGTTGTCTTTTTCTTCTTTTGGGGTTCTGGTCAGGGTCACCACTGTGGAGTTGATTCCTCAGTGTGTTAGGTGTTCTGCGTCTTTGTCAGTGGTCATCAGTTTGTCTTCTTTCATTGCATCCTTGAGTTTCGTCTTATTTCGGTGTTTTTCTCTTTCTCTTTTTAGGTTTTTCTATCTTTGCAGGTCTTATTCTTTGTCTTTTTAGTGTTTTCTGTTTCTTTTACGTCTTTCTCTCTTCCTCTCTCTCTCTCTCTCTCTCCTTCCCTCACTGCATCTATAAATCTTCCTTTTAGTCTTCCTTCCTTTCACTGCATTCATTAACTTCCTCTTTTTCTCTCCTGTGGATATTTATAAAGATTTCATGCATTACTTCTGGTACTCTTAACTGTCTCGTATCACAGTGAGTTAATACGTCTCTCCACTGTATCTATTAACTCTCTCTCTCTCTCTCTCTCTCTCTCTCTCTCTCTCTCTCTCTCTCTCTCTCTCTCTCTCTCTCTCTCTCTCTCTCTCTCTCTCTCCTTCAGGTTTTTCTTTTTTACTGCTTCTATATGCAAAGTTTCCAGTACGTGTTATAAATAGAGGCACTGGAAGCTAAAATTGGACCTTATGATGTGATATAGATGGCTAACCTCGCTTGAACGTGTCTCTCTTCTAATCACGTGAGTTCTGTTATTCTCTCTCTCTCTCTCTCTCTCTCTCTCTCTCTCTCTCTCTCTCTCTCTCTCTCTCTCTCTCTCTCTGATTGGTGGACTCTGAGTGGCCGTTGTCCTCTCATTGGTCCATTGATCCGACCAATGAATAAACAAGGGACTTTTTTTTTAACAGTCGTCCATGCTTGAAATTTTTTATTGTATGTTTTCCCAGGTTCATATTTTGCTGTATTTTTCTTTTTTTTTTTTATTGTGTAAGTTTCGTGTTGTGTTTTTATCAATTGATGTTTACTTTATTTTTTATTTTTTTCTGTCATTCTCATTTTATATATATATTTTTTTTTTTTGGGGGGAGGGGGTTCATTTCATAATTTTACTCTGCGTTGTTTTGGTTTTAGAGTTTTGATTTTTAACATTTTTTTTTCAGTTTTACCTTTTTTTGGGGGGGAGGAGCTGTTGTTCCCTTTATGAGATTCAAGTATATTTTCTTATGTAGTCATGTTATTCTCATGTTCTATCATTAGTATTATTAATGGTGGACTAAATTATGTACTTACTTCAAGAACAATGAAATCGACGACATTCTTTAAACTTAGAATAAAAATTACTGTTTGTGTTTATTTATCTTGTCATGATATTTTTATTTTCTCATATTTTTAGTTTATTGTTGGGCGAAATTTTAAACTGTAATTTCAGTAAATACCCTTTATAGACCAAGAAAAATAGAAAAATCATTAGTTTTCTATATTTTTCGTTTCTTAATACTCAGATTTCCTAGTATTTTGTAATTTTATTGTTGGATAAATATTTGTACAGCTATTTCAATATATGCCTTTTATAGGCAAAGAAAATAGAATAATCATTGGTTTTGAATATTTTTCGTGTCTAAATACTCAGATTTTCCAGTATTTTGTAATTTTAGTGTTGAATGAATATTTATACAGTCAGTATTCACCCTTTGCTGAAAAAAAGAAAAAAAAACTAATGTAAGAATGATGAAGAATATAAGTTACCCTTTTTATTATTATTTTTCACTCTTGCATTTGTAAATTTTACTTAAGACGAATATTTATAGTGTTACTGAAATATACGCCCCAATAACAAAACAAAAATCAGAAAAAAAAACAATAGACGAATAATAAAGTCGAAAATAATTTTTTTTTTTTTTTGTCTTAATATTCTTGCGCTTCATTTTTTTTTTTTTTTGCAGTCTGAATATTTTTGCTCTTCCGCCGACGAAGGAAAGAAGAATAGGAAAAATAAATAAGTAGGAAGAATAATTAAGTAATAATTAAGTGCCTTATGTATTTGTTCAGTGTTGATATTCTTGCTTTCCCACCAAAAATAAATAAGTAGGAGAATAATGAAATCAAATATAAATTCACCTAATATTTTCTCTTTTTGACCTGATATTTTTACCCTCCCAAGAAAGAAAAAGTAGATAGAATAACGTACCATAATATAAGTGTATCTAATGTATTTTTTCACTCCTAATATTCTTAACACAAAAAAAAAAAGTAGGAAAAAAATATCCAGCAGAACCAAAAATTCTTTAAGGTTAATCTAAATAAATCAAAAACTCAGAATAGTTCGCGGAGTTGAATTGCTCCAGCGTCCTCTCACTTCTTCAAAGCAATCAACGTGTAAATGGTGAGGAGGAATTGTATATACGTTCAAAAAATTCCGAAAATGCCAGACTTCCTGATCAACATTACCTGGCGAAGTGCGGCAGTTCAGATGACATTACCTTTGTGTGGCGATATACCTGTGATCTTTTGGTGCGCGGAAGAGGAGGAGGAGGGGAGGAAGTAGGGAGGGTATGTGAGGTGCCAGGAGGTAGGATGGAAGAGAGAGGTGTGAGGAGGAGGAGGAGGAGGAAAAAGAGGTGTGAGGAGGAGAAGGGAGGGAGGAGATAGTGTGCTGCAGGTGAAGGAAAGGAAAGGAGGAAGAAGGAAGGGGTGTAATGAGAGATGGGGGGGATAGGAAGAATGGTTGAGAGAAGTGAAGTGTGAAGAGGAAGGAAAGAGAGAGTAAGAAGTTGGGATGATAAATGTGAGGGAGAAACGAAAGAAAGGAAGAAAGGAAAGAAAGGATGAGGAAAATGAGTTGGAAGGAAATTAAAGAATGAGGGAAAAAAAGCTTAATAGAGAATGAGAGAAAAATGAAAAAAAATAGTAAAGCTGGAGAATGGGAAGAATGAAGATAAGAAGAAACAAAGGTGACGAGAGAGAGAGAGAGAGAGAGAGAGAGAGATAGAGGGGGGGGGGCGGTAATGGATCACTGTGGTGTAAAATAGCTCATCAGATGTCGCTCTTTTCACACCGCCCCCTATTAAATATTACACCTTGAACTTTCATGACGCCAAGCTCTCCCTCCCTGTCTGGCCTGAGCTGGGCGGAAGCACGTGAATTACAACTGAAAAAGACTTGCTATGTAATCCACCAGTTTTTCTATTATTATTTTGCCTTTTTTCGAGCTGCGGGTGAAATATTTAGTCCCTTGTGTCAGCGTGGCGGTGGTGGTGGTGGCGGTGGTGAAAATTGTAAAAGTGTATTGTTGTATTTCTGCTGCAGTGTTGAATTAGCAGACTAACGTAACTCCACTCTGCATTCTATCTTTATTTATTGTATTGTGTTAGTGGTGAGAACGTAACCTAGCCTAACAACCTCATAGTGTGTGTGTGTGTGTGTGTGTGTGTGCCTTAGCAGCAAAAGAGGTAAACATGGCGCCGGTTACCGTAGGGCGTGGCGTCTAGGGCGTGGGTGGCGCGTGGCTAAGGTCTGTGTTCCTTCGTCAGAATTCCCAGACGGCGGGGCGGGAGGGGATGGGAGGAAAGGGTGGCGGAAGGGAGGGAGGAACGGGAGGACAGGGGGAAGTGAGAGTGGGGGAGGACTGGAGGGAGAGACAGGGGGGAGGAAGGGGGCGTGGAGGAAGGGAGGAACGGGAGGGGGGAGGGGGAGGACTCGCTAAAAGGTTTACAACACCACAAGGCTCCGTGTGTGGCTATTATCACTGTGAAGGCATTAGAGAGAGAGAGAGAGAGAGAGAGAGAGAGAGAGAGAGAGAGAGAGAGAGAGAGAGAGAGAGAGAGAGAGAGAGAGCGCAACAAGTACTATCCTCTCTCTCTCTCTCTCTCTCTCTCTCTCTCTCTCTCTCTCTCTCTCTCTCTCTCTCTCTCTCTCTCTCTCTCTCTCTCTCTCTCTCTCTCTCTCTTCCCCATGAGAGGATACCACTGTAGATTGAGGTGGAGAGAGGCTGGGGAGTAGGAGAGGGAAGGGGAGGAGTAGGACGGGAGAAAAGTAGGGAAGGGAGGGGCGAGGTGAGCTGAAAGAGTATTCGGGTGTGTAGGGTAATGCATCCAGAGAGAGAGAGAGAGAGAGAGAGAGAGAGAGAGAGAGAGAGAGAGAGAGAGAGAGAGAGAGAGAGAGAGAGGGGGGGGGGAGGGCTGTATCTCACTGTGTCTACCTTGCTAATCGAAAGGGGAGGTGTTTGTAGTTCACTTTTTTTTTTTTAAGTCTCTCCTAAAAACTCACATTTTCTCCCATGGTCGTTATTTTTGAGGAGGAGGAGGAAGAGGAGGAGGAGGAGGAGGAGGAGGAGGAGGTGGAGGTGGTGGTGAAAAAAGTAGCAGGAGAAAATGAGGAGGTGCAGAGAGAGTAGTAAGATGATGAGGAAGAGGAGGAGGAGGAAGAGTAGCAAGACGAGGAAGAGGAGGAGGAAGAGGGTAAAGGTTAGGAAATTGTATCTGAGAGGAAGAAAAAATGTACCCAAGAGAAGATGATGAAGAAGAAGAAGAAGAAAAAGAAGAGGAAGAAGAAAAAGAAGAAGAAAAGTTGCGATTATTATAGTAGTAGAAGAAAAAGGAGAGGAAGAACAAGAGGAAAAAAACCGCAAAAAAAAAAAAAAGAAAAAAAGAAAAACGAGGTAACAAGAGAGGGGGAAACAAGAACGAGGTACGAAGGATCAGAAGAGGGGAAGAAGCAGGAGAAAAAAAAATAGGAAAAAAGCGAGAGTAACAAGAGAAAGGAAAGGGAATGGAGAAGAAGAAAGAAGCACCAAGAGGAAGAGAGGAAGTACTGGATGAGTAACAAAAAGAAAAAAATAAACAAGAAGTACAAGAATGAGGCAGAAAAGAAAAAAGTTAAAACCACAATAACTAGAAGAATAAGAGGTAGAAGAGGATTAAGAAGAGGAAGAACTAGAAGAACAAGACGCAGAAAAAAGAAAACGAACTGACAAGAGGTAGGACATTAGGAAATTGTTCTTGATTTTCACCCTACCATTTGTACCACCACTGAAGGGAAGGCTGGCGTGGTGCTCCTGGTATCTGTCTTCACTCATTCCGTCTCGTCGTTGGAATGATGCACGGGCGCCTCTCCACGCTGCCCCTCCGTCCACCACCCACTAACGGGACACTGAGCAACATGACACAGACGCTGATAAATATTTCATGGCCTGTATTTAGATAAGGAAGGTGTGTGTGTGTGTGTGTGTGTGTGTGTGTGTGTGTGTCTCTCTCTCTCTCTCTGTTGTCTTCCTCTTCCTCCTCTTCCTCTTCCGCCTCGTGTGTTGGGGAAGGCTGAGTTGTTAAAGGGTGCGTGTGTGCATGTGTGTGTGTGTGTGTGTGTGTGTGTGTGTGTGTGTGTGTGTGTGTGTGTGTGTGTGTGTGTGTGAAAAATTGAGTTTACATTTCCCTTTCAGTTGGTTATTTCTTGTTTTCGCATCCCCCCTTCTCCTTCTTCGCATCTTCCCCTCCTCCTCCTCCTCCTCCTCCTCCTCCTCCTCCTCCTCCTCCTCCTCCTCCTCCTCCTCCTCCTCCTATTTTCCCTTTAACTAAACTATCCTTTATCTCCACCTTCACTTCTTCCCTCCCCACACACACACACACACACACACACACACACACACACACACACACACACACACACACACACACACACACACACACACACACACACACACACACACACAGTTACCAAACATCCTTTAACACCTCAGCCATTTAAAATACCTGCCCTACCCTCTATAATCTAATCAACACCTGTTTCCACCTCTCTCTCTCTCTCTCTCTCTCTCTCTCTCTCTCTCTCTCTCTCTCTCTCTCTCTCTCTCTCTCTCTCTCTCTCTCTCTCTCTCTCTCTCTCTCTCTCTCTCTCTCCTTTGCTATTTGCAGTCGATGTGTGTGAGAGTGTGAAAGATTCTGGTGACTGTTTACTGCTCTCACTGCCTCTCACCACGATGCATATATAACCAGAGAGAGAGAGAGAGAGAGAGAGAGAGAGAGAGAGAGAGAGAGAGAGAGAGAGAGAGAGTTTGTTGGTCGACTTGTCAACAAAGGAAGGGGAATAAGAGAAAGTACATGGACTGATACAAAGAAGGGGAGAGGATGAGTGAGAGAGAGAGAGAGAGAGAGAGAGAGAGAGAGAGAGAGAGAGAGAGAGAGAGAGAGAGAGAGAGAGAGAGAGAGAAATGACACTCATACCTTCCCTTCCTGGTACACTTCTCCATTCTCTCTCTCTCTCTCTCTCTCTCTCTCTCTCTCTCTCTCTCTCTCTCTCTCTCTCTCTCTCTCTCTCTCTCATCAGTCTAGGCTCACGAACAGAGGGAAAACAAAGGACTGGAGGAGGGAGGGAGGGAGGAATGCAGGAGGAAAGTTGCAGAGAGAGAGAGAGAGAGAGAGAGAGAGAGAGAGAGAGAGAGAGAGAGAGAGAGAGAGAGAGAGAGAGAGAGAGAGAGAGAGAGAGAGAGAATAGTGGACAGACAGACAGACAGGCGGAATGAAAATAATGAAAAGAGGCAAGACTTGGAAGTAAAATGCATAAAAGGAGAGAGAGAAAGGAGAATGAGATGTAAGAGAGAGAGAGAGAGAGACATTGTTATTATTGTTGTTGTTGTTGTTGTTGTTGTTGTTGTTGTTGTTTTTCGTGGTGGTGGTAGTACTGGTGTAGGAATGTTGTTGTTGTTGTTGTTGTTGATGTTATTGTTGTTGTTCTTTTATTATTATTATTATTATTATTATTATTATTATTATTATCATTATTATCATTATTATTATTATTATTATTATTATTATTATTATTATTATTATTATTATTATTGTTGTTTCTTATTCTTCCTATCTTCACCCACCCCCCATTACAGCAGTGAGCACCCCCAGTCGTGTCTTCAGCCAATAACCAAAGCTTTCTTCAGGTCATAAGGAACACGGTGAATGACGGACGAATGGTGATGAATGGCGGTGAAGGGAGGTGATGATAGTGGGAGGTGACGCGTGACAGATGGCAGTAGTAGTAGTAGTAGTAGTAGTAGTAGTAATAGTGGTGATGATAGTACTTGTTTGCTATTATTATTGTATATGGTAATAGTAGTAGTAGTAGTAGTAGTAGTAGTAGTAGTAGTAGTAGTACGATAAAGGAATGTGTTTACACCGTTTGGAACTATCGATTGAGAGAGAGAGAGAGAGAGAGAGAGAGAGAGAGAGAGAGAGAGAGAGAGAGAGAGAGAGAGAGAGAGAGAGAGAGAGAGAGAGAGATCCAAAAATAACCAGCTACTTGATTTTCTACTTAAACGACTTGGAGACTTGAGGAGGTGGAGAAGGAGGAGGAGGAGGAGGAGGAGGAGGATATGGGGGGAGGAAGTTTATACGAAGCAAGACTAATTGTCAAGTCCACTCCTCTTAATGAAAGCATAACACGAGAGAGAGAGAGAGAGAGAGAGAGAGAGAGAGAGAGAGAGAGAGAGAGAGAGAGAGAGAGAGAGAGAGAGAGGTGTGAGTGAAATGAGAGATAATGGCGAGGAAGAGAGTAGACATAACTCTGAAAGGAAAAAAACAGAAAAAAAGAAAAGGAAAAAAAAGAAAATAGAGAAAAATATGAAGTGATGGATATACAATACGAAACGAATGAGGAAGGAAAAGAAGAATGGACGAAGAACGGAAGGAGGGAAGGAAAGAAGAGACGAGAGAGAAAAAAAAAAAGAGAGAGAGAGAGAGAGAGAGAGAGAGAGACTGTGTGTGTGTGTGTGTGTGTGTGTGTGTGTGTGTGTGTGTGTGTGTGTGTGTGGGCGCGTGCATTATCTAGAGGCTCAGAGACTTGGAGAGTAAATGGAGGAAGGGAGGGAGAGGGGAGAGAGAGAGAGAGAGAGAGAGAGAGAGAGAGAGAGAGAGAGAGAGAGAGAGAGAGAGAGAGAGAGAGAGAGAGAGAGAGAGAGAGAGAGAGAGAGATGGAGACTTAAAGAAGAAAACTTTTCCCTCTGGAGTAATTAAAAAAAGTAAGGAAAGGAATGAAGCATCAAGAAAAGGACAAAGAAGAAAAGTGATGTCTCCTTTAATACCTGTTTGTGGTGTTTCTTTTGGTTTTTGTGTTGAATAATAGACGTTTGTTGCTGAAGTAAATAAGAATAATGAGCACAGCATGAACGTTTTAAAAAAGTAATGGGAATTTATGTGTTGTTTATCGTAATGTTTTTTTCCCCCTTTGTGTGTTAAATAAGACCCACTTGTTGCTGAAATAGATAAGAATAATGAAGACAGTATGAATTATTTTTTTTTTTTTAAGTAGTGAAAATTTGTGTTGTCTTAATAATAGTAGTGCTTATTTCATCTTTTTTTGTTGAATAAGAGACATTTGTTGCTGAAATAAGTGAGAATCATGAAAACAGTAAAAGAAAACTAATGAAAATTTGATGTATTTATTAATATTTCTAGTGTTTCCTTTTTTTTTTTTTTTAAGTTGAATAAGAGACACTTGTTGCAGAAATAAATGATAATATTGAAGACAGTATGAAATTGGAAGAAAGGTAATGAAAACTTTTGAGTTGTTTAATAATGGTAGTGTTTCTTTCGCTTTCCATGTTCATTGAGATACATTTGTTGTCGAAATGTTTAAGATTATGTAATAAAGATGTTTAAAATAAGGAAGAGTAAAGTAAATGTATTTGTTTGTTAATATTAGTTGTTTTTCTTTAACTTTTCATGTTTAATAAAAAAAAATAGTAAAAAATATGAGTAAGTAATGAAGGCGATATTAATAGTATTCTTGTTTTCATTTATTTATTCATTTAGTTTTTATGTAAAGAATATTTGATGCACATATGAATAAAAAATGTTATAACACACGTACTTTTAGAATAGATACATTAATTTTTATACTGATTTCCTTTCACATTATTTTGGAATGATACAAATTAAAACAAACACAAAAAAAAGTTTTTAATAATACTTCTTTTACATTGAACTTCCTCTGCATATAAATGGGAAAAGAATAGGAAAATAATAACAAAAAGGAGAAAATTATATATTCGTTTCACAATTTTCGTATTGAATAATCTTTATGCTGTTACAGAAAAAAATATATATATATAAAAAAAAAGTTAAGAAGCGGGAGATAATTAGAAAAGATGAATAATAAAAAATCTCACTATATTCTTCTTTTCCTTTGCTTTTTGAGTGATTGAAAGAAAACAGTATAGAAAAGAAATAACACACAAAAATAGATAATAACAAAAAATCAGACGAAACATTCTTTTCCAAGTATAGAAAGGAAACTTATACGCAAGAAATCGCATAGAAAAAAGAAAGAAAACATCCGAAAAAGCAATAAAATAATATACGAAAAAAAAACAGAAAAAAGTAATCAATTTTTTTTTTTTTTTTTTTTCTTCTCTCTCCCTGCGCTTTCCGTGTGTATTTTCCCTCCTCCTCCGCCAGGTGTGTCTTGTTTACCTGCAAGATGAATTGTCTTTGTGTGGCGGCGCGCGGAATCTTCCTCTATTTACTTCCATCTTCATCTCTTCTATTATTCTTTCTTTATTTCCCCAGTCATTATTCATCTGCTTGTATCTCTGTTTGGCTTTCCATCAGCCCATTCGTTAGTGCTACTGCCTTCTGTGTGTGTGTGTGTGTGTGTGTGTGTGTGTGTGTGTGTGTGTGTGTGTGTGTGTGTGTGTGTGTGTGTGTGTGTGTGTGTGTGTGTGTTCGTTTCCTCCTCCTTTTCTCTTTCCTCTTGTTATTATTTTTCTGATTTTCCTAATTTTTTTTTTCATCGTCCTCTTCTTCTCTTTCGTCCTTCTCCTTTTCATAATCCTTCTCATCCCACTCTCTTCTCTCACTACTTTTCTGTTTCTCCTTTTTGTTGTTGTTGTTAATCTCCTCCTCTTCCTTCTCCTCCTCTTCTCCCATCCTCCTCCTCTTACTCTTCCTGTTTATCCTTCTTTTCTGAATCAAATTATCCTTTCATGTAAGCTTTTATCTTGGTAAGTAAATGAATAAATGAATAAAAAGGTATATATGTTCTCTACGTATATTGCAAACTACTGCCATTTAACAAAAACAACATCGAATTATACAAAACGTGAGTGGGGTTGAAATTTTTGACTCTGGTGAAAAAATTTGGTGATAGAAACTAACGTGTGTGGGTGTGTGTGTGTGTGTGTGTGTGTGTGTGTGTGTGTGGGTGTGGGTGTGTGTGTGTGTGTGTGTGGGTGTTCTCAGCGAGGCACTCACTAAAAGAGAATAATGATGAGGGAGTGAGAGAAGAGGAGGAGGAGGAAGAGTGATGTTCCTTGCTTTTCTCATTTTCTTCTTAATTTTTCTTTTTTTCTTATTTCTTGTCACTTTTTTTCTTCTTTTTTTCTTTCCTTCCATTTGTTCATTTCTCTCAATTTCTCTCACTTTTACGGTATATTTGCCCTCCTCCTCCTCCTCCTCCTCCTCCTCCTCCTCCTCCTCCTCCTCCTCCTCCTCCTCCTCCTCCTCCTCCTCCTCCTCCTCCTCCTCAGAGAGACATTTTCCTCCTCCTTAATGAAGAAGAATTGGGAACAAAACTCTCGGTGGAGGAAAGTGCAGTACTTCTACTTCTTCTTTATTGTTCTCTTAGTTACTCTCTCCTCCTCCTCCTCCTCCTCCTCCTCTTCCTCCTCCTCCTCCTCCGTGAAGTGGAGTACCTAAAGCATTTTTTTTTCTCCTAATTATCTTTTCTTCCACCACCATCACCACCTCCTCCTCCTCCTCCTCCTCCTCCTCCTCCTCCTCCTCCTCCTCCTCCTCCTCCTCCGGGAAGACGAGCTACTGAAGGTGGAAAGGAAGAGGAAGATTTCTTTATTGTTAGTGAAAACAATTAATCCTTTTCTTTTCTTTTTTCTTTTTATGTTGTGAAAATTTGTGTAGTCTCCTGTTTCACTTTATATTTTTATTGGTTATTTTTTCATTAATTTTTCTTTGTCTTTTTTTTTTTACTTTTTTCTCTGCGTTCAATTTCTTCGGTCTAAAAAAAATAAAGAACGTAATGGAAAAATGTAACTTTCATATATATTTTTTTTACTTTTATTTTTCAAAATCCCGAAACGCAAATTGAAATCGCATCATGGAATTGGATTTGCTTCATTCGAAATCGAAGTGTAATTAAAAGGAGTGAACCCCCATTTCCTGATCAATAAGGGACACGGTGCATTGTGGGCGTCCCTCCGTCCTTAGTGGCCGTGTCAATTATTTGCCTTCCGCTTTGTGCCTCCCAGTCCGCCGCGGGGCACAGGACGCAGGACGCTCACTCTATTACTCCATCCGTGCAAGTCTTTTTCTTGCAATTTTTCCCGCTAGAGGTCGCCACAGTGGATCAACCTTCTGCATTTCCCACCTTTGATAACAGGAAGGTTTCAAAACACTTCTTAGATTTCCGATTCTTACTCTACTTTTACTTTCAGTTCGCCTTTTTTTATAAATTTTTGTCGTCTTAAGCTTTTGCCTCTCTTCCATCAAAAAAGAAGAAAAAAATACTTTGAAAATAAATTAAACAAGAAGAATTATTCCATACTTCTCGTGTATCCTTCTGGTGTGACGAGAGGCGGAGGAAGAGTGAAAGAAGACAAGCCTGTAATTTTTTTTTTTTAATGTAGGAGGGACACCGGCCAAGGGCAAGAAAATTCTAATTAAAAAAAAAAAAGCTCAATGAGATGCCGGTCTTCGAATAGGGTGATTACTTGTGTTGTCTTCCTTGCGTGTCTTCTGTCCGGTGGTAATGGTGACCAGTCAGTTCATTGCATTGGAGTTACGAGGGAATCAAAACAGAAATGCTTCCTTGACGCTTCTGAGTGAGTGAGTGAGTGTTTTAGTGATTACAAGAATGACTGACTGACTGACTATGTGATTAAGTACCTGAGAGAATGAATGAGTGGCTGATTTAGTGACTGGCTGGCTGTATGACTGACTGACTGACTGACTGACTGACTATGTGATTAAGTACTTGAGAGAGTGAACGAGGGACTGATTTAGTGACTGGCTGGCTGTATGACTGACTGACTAACTGACTGGTTTAATAACTGTCTGACTGAGTGACTGACTACCTGACTGATGTATTGGTCATCATACAAAATAGTGGAATGAGTGTTTAGGTTAGGTTTAAATTGCCCCAGAAAACTTAGTCATAAAAAATGGGCTGTTTGTCATCCCATCCGCACACCACTAATGTTTTTCTTGTGATGACAAATATAATAAAATATTTACGTTAATATTTAAGTGAATGACTGCCTGAAAAAAAAAAAGCACACACACACACACACACACACACACACACACACACACACACACACACACACACACACACACACACACACACACACACACACTATCCCCAGTAATTCCCACCTTTCACATCCTTCTCCCATTGGCTCCATGACGTCACCGCTAATAATATCTCTCATCTGATTGGCTCCTGATTGATTGGCTTTCTGGGGGGAGGGGAAGGGGGGTAAGGGAAGCAAGGCACATGATTGGCCGGTTATGGAAAAAATTAACCAGTGTCCGGCATCAAATGAAGGTGCAGGACGGACTGTAATTGGTGGACAAAGACGCAGTGATGGCTGGGGATTGGCGGAGAGCTGGGGAGTAAAATCACGGAGATGGATTCTGATTGGTCCTGCCGAGGGAGGGAGAGGGTTAGAAATAAGGGGGAAGGGGAGAAAAAGAGAAGGAAGAGAAAAGAGGAGATATTTCAGAAGAGAAGGGGGGAGAGAGGATTACAGATGGAAGAGAAAAGGAGAGATAGAGAAAAGAAAAGGTAAAAGAGAGATGCGGGGGAAAGAGAGGAGAGATCTTGGGTGGAAAAGAGAGTGGAGGTGGAAGAGAAATGGAGGGAAAAGAGGGAAGGTGGAGCGATGGAGAGAAGGAAAGGTGGAAGAGAAAGGGAGAGAACGGAGGAAAGTAGAAGAAAAGGGAAAGAAAAGAGAAGAGATTTAGGGAAAGAGTTCAGGAGAGGGGAAAAGAGGAAAAAAGGGAGAGAAAATCGTAAAGGGAGGGAGAGAAAAGACCCGGAGAGAGGGGAAGGAAGGCAGAGGAAAAAGAGAAGAGGGAAAAACGGAGGAAAAGGAAGGGAAGGAGAGGAGAGAGTGGGAAACTACAGAGAGAGGGAGGGAGGGGGGAGGCGAACGCAGCACTGTACATTCTCTCTCTCTCTCTCTCTCTCTCTCTCTCTCTCTCTCTCTCTCTCTCTCTCTCTCTCTCTCTCTCTCTCTCTCCAAGCTTGTGGTCCTCTCTGCCGCTGAAAAGTAAATGAACAGCTGCATAAATAAATAAAGGGGAAAAAAGTGTGTTTCGTAGTTGAATTGAAAGCTTTATGCATTTTTTAGCAGCTTATGAAGGAGTGCTGGGGTGGAGAGAGAGAGAGAGAGAGAGAGAGAGAGAGAGAGAGAGAGAGAGAGAGAGAGAGAGAGATTACCCTTCTTTTTTCTTTAAATTTTTCAGCATTTATTTATCAAGTGTGAGGAATATGAAAAAGTGTGACTATATAAGGAAGCGTGTGTTTTTTGTTTGTTTGTTTGTTTGTTTGTTTATTTGTGTTTTATCGTATTTTGTTTTTACTTTAGGGTTTCATGGTGTTTCTATTTTTTTTTTTATTTATTTATTTATTTTTTTTGGGGAGGGGATCTATTGAAGGACATCAAAATAAAAATATAAAAAAAAAAAACATTTATATTGTGAAGTGTAAAGAAGAACCGTGACTTTCTTTTTTTTTTCGTTTTTTTCTTTTGTTCGTGTGTGTGTGTGTGTGTGTGTGTGTGTGTGTGTGTGTGTGTGTGTGTGTGTGTGTGTGTGTGTGTGTGTGTGTGTGTGTGTGTGATTCTCTCTTTCTCTCTCTCTCTTTTTATGTAATGTGAAAGTTATTTATTCAAAGGGTAAAAGAATAAATCACAAAAAAATCTCTCTCTCTCTCTCTCTCTCTCTCTCTCTCTCTCTCTCTCTCTCTCTCTCTCTCTCTCTCTCTCTCTCTCTCTCTCTCTCTCTCTCTTTTCGAACCACGCGTCACGAACCTTTACGAATCGTCACGAATCTCGTCCCAGGATCACAAAAATTCCTTTCAGCTTGTGTGTGTTCCTCTGACCCTCCTGGTGAGCGGCTGTGGCTGGCGACGCGCACTGTAATATTAATTGTGTGTGTGTGTGTGTGTGTGTTCCTGTGACCTTGAAATTGTACAGGTAAGTGTGTTAGTTTATATGATGGCGGTGGTGATGGTGGTGGTGGTAGATGTAACACTTGTATTTAGGTTTTGTAGTTGTAGTTACGTAGTTAAGTGCTGGTGATGATAGTGGTAGTAGTAGTAATAGTGTAGTTCATCTCTAGTAGTAGTAGTAATAGTTTGGTAGTTAAATGATAGTAGTTGATAGATAATTGATAAGAGTTGTTTGGTAATGAGATAATTGGTAGTTGTGGTATTTTTATTAGTCAGGTAATTAAGTAGTAGTAGTAGTAGTAGTAGTAGCAATAGTAGTAGTAGTAGTAGTTCAGGTGACGTCAGATGTTACGGCAACTCAACACGTCATCTTAGCACACACAAAAAAAAAAAAAAAAAAAAACACGCATGCCGGAGTGGTTCGGGGTTCGTGGTTCATGAGGATCGTTTCATTCGCCTCGCTCACAAAAGTCCCGTTTGAATCCTGAGATCAAAACTGGTAATTCACGTTTGTCTTTTTTTTTTTTTTTTTCCTTCCTCTTTTTATTCCTTTCTGCATCAGTTTCAAGTCCGCGGATGAAAAGGAAAGCTGTACAATGTCGTCAGTTGTGCAGGATTGTTTGCTTCAGTCGCTCAAATGAAGCCTCGAATCTCAAAGGCTCGGTGGTTCATTTGCCATTGAACGCGCCCCACTTCGACACCCGCGAAAGCTCAACGCTGAAAGGGGATTTGCGAAGAAAGATGAAAAAAGAAAAAAAAATGAAAGGGGGAGGAGGAGAATTGATCATGAATGGAGGATATGGTGAATGAATCTTCGAGGTAGTTAATGAGCAGCTTCGAAACGCGGTAGTGCGAAAAAATGAAAAAAAAAAATGGAAAAGAAAAACAGAAAACGGGGGAGGAGCGATCAAGAATGGAAAACGTATAGCTAAGACGAGTGAAGCTTTTGAAGCAGTTAACGAGGAGCTTCGAAACGCGGAAGGAATTTACTAGGAAAGACGGGAAAAATGAGGGGAAAAAATAGATGAGTAGAGGTGGTCATGAATTTGTGGCATAAAGAATGAAGCCTGAGTGAAGCTTCGAGGCACTTAACGAGGAGCTTCGAAACGCGTAAGTGCAAAATAAAGGAGAGAAAAAAAAAGAAAAGGTATGAAAAAAAGGAGGAGGCGAACATATAGATAAAAAAAATATGATGAAGTTATATATGTGAAGCTGAGACGAGTGAAGCTTCAAGGCAATTAACAAGCAGATCCGAAACACGTCCTCACTCGTGGCCACGCATCCTTGGCTTCAAAGAAAACGGAGGTGGGGAGGGGGGAAGTCTTAATCATGGTACACTATGCCAATATTTTTCATGCATTTTCCAGCGACTCATTACCAAGTCCGTGTGAGGCGAGTGAAAACACCATCAAAAGCCTTCTATATTTTTTGAGTAATTCATTATTAAGTGATGTTGAATTCTGAAAAATGAATGAAAAAAAAAAAGTTTACTCGTTCCTCCCTCCCCCCACCCACCTCCCCGACCCCACCCCCCCCCCAAAGGCGAATCAAGCGAAGAGCTCTTGTGTGTGTTTGTTTGTTAGCACGTGCAGACACTTCTAAACACACACACACACACACACACACACACACAGAGGATCTGAAGCTGTGCGTTTTTTTTTTTTTTTTTTTCTTTTTTCTCGACTTGATTCAGTGTCTGGTTCAACATTTTCACGGTTGACTTTAATGTTTTTGTAAAATTCTCTCTCTCTCTCTCTCTCTCTCTCTCTCTCTCTCTCTCTCTCTCTCTCTCTCTCTCTCTCTCTCTCTCTCTCTCTCTCTCTCTCTCTCTCTCTCTCTCTCCTTACCTTATTTTTTTCATAATCTCTTTTCTTTCCTTCCTCCATCTCTTTTCTCTCCTGTCTCTTCTCTTTTGCTCCTTTCCTCTCACCTCTCCTCTCTTCCCTTCACCTCAGCTATTTCCTTCCTTTCTTCTTCCCTTGCTATCATCTTCCCTATCATCACCAGTTCCTTTTCTAACCCCTTTCCCTTCCTCGCCTCAACCCCATCTTTCCCCCATTCCCTTCTCTCCTCTCTTCCTTCACTTTCTCACCCTCCTCCTCCTCCTCCTCCTCCTCCTCCTCCTCCTCCTCCTCCTCCTCCTCCTCCTCCTCCTCCTCCTCTTCGTACCGCTCGACACAAACAGCCACTTTTAAAATATCCAAAACCGTAAATTTTTCCAGGGAGATGCCGGCGGGAGGGGAAGAGCCGCCATAATGTGAGGTGATTGTCGCTTTACGCCCGCGGGAAGGTTCTGAGAGTGTGATATTCTGCTTTCTCCGTCCCCTAAAGATGAGCCCGGATGGGGAACCGCCTCGGATTTTTTTTTTTTTTTTTTTTAGTTGATCGGTGTTTTTTCGTTTTTTTTTCCTTTTTCCGTGTTTTATTTTTTTCAGTCGATCTTTTTTATTTATTTATTTATTTATTTTATTTATTTTTTTTGGGTGGGTTTGTGATTTTTTTTACCTTGTTTTTGTTTTTTGTTCCTTATGTCAAATCTTGCTCTCTTTTTCCTCCTCCTCCTCCTCCTCCTCCTCCTCCTCCTCCAGGGTGTTTTTTTGGAGGGTTTATTTGTGGTTGGGGATTAATTTTTTTTCCGTGTTTTCTTTTTTCTCGTCTTTTTTGCACATTTTTTCTAGTTTGCTTTGTTTTTGAGGTAGGTTCGAATTTTTTTTTGCATTTTGGATTTATTTGTTTTTTTTCGGGTTAGAATAATGTTGAATGGCAAGTTAGGGGGCTGTTTGCTTGTTAGAGCTGTAAAGAGTTACATTGGGAATTAGGGATTAGCTATGAAATCTTGAGAGAATTGACTGAGAGAGAGAGAGAGAGAGAGAGAGAGAGAGAGAGAGAGAGAGAGAGAGAGAGAGAACAAGGACGAAGAGGAAAGAATACGAAGAACCGTAAGAGATGAAATAAAACAAAAAAATTAGTTAAGGAGGACTTGGGGGAGGAAAAGGAGGAAAAAGGAGACAAGTACGAGGAAGAAGAGGAGGAGAATGAGGAAGAAAAGAGGACGAGGAGAAGCAAATAAATAAATAAACAAATAAACAAAAATAAAACGACAAGGAGGACGAGAATGACGGAGTAGGACCAGATAGGAGGAGGAGGAGGAGGAAGACTAAAGACCACGAGGAGGAGGAGGAGGAGGAGGAGGAGGGGAAGGGAGAAGGGGGAACTGAAAGAGTATGAGTAAGAGAAGAAAGCGAAGCAAAGATAAGGTGCACCCTAGCGAGGAAGGAACACAGCACAGTAAAGCTTTATTATATTTGTTTGCTAGCCACTCAGGGCAGCCACTCGCCCACTCTCTGCACCTCTAGGGCCCTTCGATACACGAGGGGCGGCCGCTCAATAATAGGAGGACGCACCGCTGAGGGGAAACAAGCAAATAAAAGGGGGAAAAAAAAGAGTTCAGATACGCCATTTCAACATCACTCGTTCCATGTTCACTATTTTCATTGAGGTCTTCCGTGGCTTGCCTTGACAATGCCTCCTCCTCCTCCTCCTCCTCTTCTTCTTCTCTGTGTTTATTGGTTTGTGTGTGTGTGGGTGGGTGGATGGGTATTAGGGAAAGGGATTAGTCTCTCTCTCTCTCTCTCTCTCTCTCTCTCTCTCTCTCTCTCTCTCTCTCTCTCTCTCTCTCTCTCTCTCTCTCTCTCTCTCTCTCTCTCTCTCTCTCTCTCTCTCTCTCTTCATATGTTAACAAATTAGTTCCTTAATACAAACGCTATGGCAATGAATAAACATATCATCATTTTTCTCTCCTTTTCCCTCTCCTCCCGCTTACCCTCTTTCCCCATCATCCCCTCTACCACCCTCTTTCCATTCCATAATATAAACAAGGAAACACAAAAACACTAACTATTTCAACTAGGACTACTTTGCTATTTCCTATCTGTCTTCTCTTCAAGGTCGTGATGGGAGCTGAAAGGACAGAGGTGGTGTCCTTCCCTTTTTCACCTTCTGTTCCGTGAGTCTTGAGGAACAAATGTTTTCAACTTAGAAGTGAAAGGAATCTGGTCTCTTGCTCTTTGTATATGAAGTGAGGGAGGGTGAAAGGAAGGAGGTAGAGGGAGAGGGAGATACAGCAGTACTTGCAGGGAAAGGAGGAAGAGGAAGAGGAGGAGGACGGGGGAGATGAGAGTAAGGGGAGAAATACGTAAAGATGAGTGAAAGAGGAGTTAGTGGGGTGGAGGAATGAATGAATGAGAGAGAGAGAGAGAGAGAGAGAGAGAGAGAGAGAGAGAGAGAGAGAGAGAGAGAGAGAGAGAGAGAGAGAGAGAGAGAGAGAGACTTCGGTAATATGAGGAAGGAAAAGCAGAAAGAGTAAGGAAAATACAAAAAAAGAAAGAGAAAGAGACACCAGAAAAAAAAATCGAGAACTTATACAAACAAAAAAAAAAAGGAAAGAAAAAAAGTATTAAAGAACAAACCCGGTGCCCTCTAGCGGCGGGTTAGGGAAGCGAAGCAGCGATCATTGCAACATTTACCTCCTACTACCAACTCCCCTTCCCCTCCCAGCCCCCCACCACCCTCCCCGCCCCACCCTATACTGCGTGCTTTGTTTCCTCCCGACCTGTAATTTCCTAGAGTAGGGGATTGGAGCACTAAAGCGCCTATTTACCGACGGACGGGACGCGTTATCCCCTCCGCAATATAGGCTCCCCGCTGTCCCCCCTCCCCGTCACCTCCCCTCCCCCTGCCACTGCCACCTCCACCATTATCCCCCAACTCCCCGGCCGCTAGACACCACCACCATCACTACCTCCACTACCTCCTCCACCTTCGCTGCCTCCGCTATCTTCATCCACTTTTTTTTTCCTCGTTTTCCTTCCCTTTTTTCGTGTTTTCTTTTTTTTTTTCTTGATTTTCGCTATTTTGATCGTTATTGTAGTGTTATGGTGGTGGTGGTGGTGGTGGTGGTCGTTGTTCATGTGGTGGTTACAGCAGTGGTGGTAATAGTAATAGTTGTATTAAATAATTCTGCTGTAGAGATGAATAATAATTTAAGATGAAAACGTAATAGAGAAAACTGGAGAGGTGGCGATGAATAAAGAAAGTAGGTGAAGGGAAGTGGAGAAGGAGGAGGAGGAAGAGGTGAGGGAGATGTGGAGAGAAGCAGAAGAGACGTATGTTTACTTGTTCTACTTGTTCAGAAATCACGTATTGAGAGATAAGAGGAACCAATGATTAGGTGGATTTTCTTGGTGGCAGGAATCAGAAAAAAAGAAAGAAAAGAAAAGAAAAATACTGTACAAAGAAAAACTTAAATTAATGAAAGATTGACGTGCACAATTGAAACGGGACATAATATTAAGGTAAGCATGAAAGAAAGGTTTAAGAAATGACAACACAGGTAATAGAAAACGGATACGATTATAGAACGGATTACTTTTTCATTCTGTATAATCCCGAGCCCCAATTCGCATCACTAGATAGTTCACATTACTTCCCGCTTGAATTGAATAAAAAAATAAATAAATAAAACAATGCAATTAATATAAAAAGAATACCGGAAAATTAACGTGGATAAAAGATAAAAAAAAAAAGGATACCATAAAATAACAGATATTTGGCATCATTTCTCTTAAATAAAATGAAAATAGACGAAAAATAAAACGATGCAAATAATAGATAAGAAAAGACTACAGGAAAATGAACGATGATAAAAAAAAATTACTATGACAACAAATTTTCCGCATTATTCCCACAAAAAAAAGTATAGAAAAAATAAACATCTATTAAAAAAGAAACTGAAAAAAATAAATAAATAAACAGATAAAACATACCTAATCACACAACACATCGCATTTCGCACCACTAATTATCGTGAAAACCGTCATTGTCCATTTTAATATTCTTGTCTCCTTTCCTTCCTTCCCGCGCGGCGCCAACCCTTGTGGGAGCCCGGTGCTTGTTACGCCGCTCGTGTTGACTAAATCATTGGAGTGGCCAGTCAGTTCAGGGCCCGGGGGAGAGAATGACACGTGGCGCTCCTCCCCTCCCCCTCCCTCTCTCACCTCTCCCCTCCATTCCCCTTCCTTTACCTCTTTCCCCCTCCTCTCTCACCTCTCCTCTCCATTCCTTTCTTTACCTCCATAAATCCTTCTCTTTCCTCCCCTTTCCTTCCTTTCCCTCTTCCATTCTCTTCCCTTCCCTTTTTCTTTTTCCTTTCTCTCCCCTTTCCTTCTCTCCCTCCTCTCCCCTCTAGTCTCCTTCCCTTACCTCCTCTCCTAAACCCTTTCTTCCCTTCACTTTCCTTCCTTTCTCTCCCTTCTGTTCCCTTCCGTTCCCCTTCCCTTCCTTCTCCTCCCCATCTTTGTCTCGTCTTTCCTCTCCATCCCTTTCTCTCCCCATCCCCTTCTTTTTCCTGCCTTTCCCTGCCCCTTCCTTCCTTTTCCCGTCACCTCGCCACCGTCACCCCTCTGTTACCTTGTTTTGTGACACTGGGTGAGGGTGAGGGGTGATGGAAGGGGAGATGAATATGGGGAGAAATATAGAAAGGAAAAGTGATCTATATTCGTTGTTTGAGAATGTTATAATCTTATTTACGGAAAGACACGTGTTTGGTTGTAAAATTAGTATATAACTGAAATTAATTTGATTGACTTTTTCCGTTCTATTTTTTTTTTTCCTTAATTAGGGAGGGACATTGTTAGCGTTTTTTTTTTTTTTTTTCCCTCCTTGTTTACTCGTTTTTGTGACCTTGACCTGATTAATTTTTTTACGCAAAAGGGCTTCTGGTCAAGGGCAGCCAGGAAAGACAGCAAGGAAAATGATGTCCACTAAAGATGACAAGAATTAAAAAAAAATAGAATAATAAAATAAAAAAATTAAATCAACAATATATTACATGAAATAGACAGAAAACAAACTAAACGTAAATATTTCGCCAGATTCAGCAACTTTTGTGTCTCGCCAGTCAGTCAGTTAACAGAGAAAATGTGTTAATGAATAAGACCAATACCATTTTACACAAGAAGGAAAAAAAATAAGAGAAGCTGCAAGAAGCCACCAGACCTACACGTGGCAGTCCCTACATGAAGCACACCTACCTATTCCCACGTACCCTCACCCATAAATTTGTCCAGTCATCTTATAAAGCTCCCTAACAACCTAACAACCTGATTACCGAGTCAGTTCCATTCATCTAAGACACAAGTATCACTTTATTCATAAGACAGACGAAGTGAATTAACCCTTTCACTGAAGTTTCCGACATTACACCGAATGCTGCTCGTGTGGGAAGAATCAATTTTTGGTCATCTGTTTGTACCGTTTTCTGTGCCTGTCGCCTCGGTGCGGTCAATGTTCTGCTAGCATGTTTAGTACCTGTCAGGGGAACGAGGCAACAAAACTAGGTGATGATCAGAACCGAGTGGAAATAAACAGGAAACAAACTGAAGGACGAGACACCTTTTTTTTTTTTTCCCAGCTCAAAAAAAACACATTATCAGATTTTTTTCTTTAATACTTGTCAGGGAAACGAGGCAACAAAACTAGGTGATGATCAGAACCGAATGGAAATACACAGAGGACGAGGGTTCAGTATTTTCCAGCTCAAAAATACCCTGGAACACATTACCTGTTTTTTTTTTTTTTTTTTTTTTTTTCCTTTACAGCTTGTCACGGGAACGAGGCAGGCAAACTAGGTGGGAAATACAGAGGACACAAACAGAAGGACGAGGCATTTTTTTCTTTTTTTTTTCCAAGTTCAAAAATACCCGAACACATTATCTGCTTTTTTTTTTTTTTTTTAAGTACTTGTCACGAAAAAGAGACAGGCAAACTAGGCAGTGATGGGAAGAACTGAAGATAAATAAACGGAAGAACGAGGCTTAAAGATACTCTGAAACAAACTACCTGGTTCTGTGTATTCATTTTTCTCTATCTTCCTGAACGAAACAAAGGGAGACGGAACGGCGAGGCATCAGTATCCCGGCTCAAAAATAAACCGGAGCACATCAACCGGTTGTTTTCTCACCTTCCTATGACTTGCTTTGTTTTTGTATATTGACACTTGGATGAAGCAAGATAAGAGACGCAAAGATGGGACACTGAATTATTTTACTGCCTGGAACAGAATACCTGGCTGCGTTCTTATTTGATTCGATTTGTATCTTTTACTTAGTGCAGTTCATTAAGAGGAAAAATTCAATGTAGTGTACTAAATAACAAGAGAAAAATGGGGGATCCAAGAAAACAAACGATCTTAATAACAATTCCCAAGATTGTTAACAAGAGAAATACAATATAAAAGACATAAATAAGATAAATAACATAAGTAAAATCAAGGAAGAATCACGGATAAACACACACACACACATACACGGAGACAGACAAAAGCGAATCATACCTACAACTAAGAGAGAGAGAGAGAGAGAGAGAGAGAGAGAGAGAGAGAGAGAGAGAGAGAGAGAGAGAGAGAGAGAGAGAGAGAGAGAGAGAGAGAGAGAGTGAAAAAAAAAATGTGGTGGGAAAAAAGCAGTGAGGTGGAGGTGGAGGAGGTTAATAACGTGAAACGAGAGGTGGAATCGAACACACGCTCGCTAAGTGTCCACATCTCTTCCTCCACTTGAGCTTGAAGGGACAGGGATGAAAAAACCACTTAATTAGTACTGCACGGAGGGAAAAATGACCACTCCACACTGAGTAATATATCTCTCGCCACTTTACTCGGCTCTCTCTCTCTCTCTCTCTCTCTCTCTCTCTCTCTCTCTCTCTCTCTCTCTCTCTCTCTCTCTCTCTCTCTCTCTCTCTCTCTCTCTCTCTCTCTGGTGTTAGCTTCCCTGTCACTGAATACCTGTTAATCTATTTCTCTATCTACTTGTTTACTTATTCGTATTTAAATGTCTACTTATTTCCTAATCTACTCATCTCTATCTACCTTTATCTACCTGCCTGCTAACCTAACCTATCAACATACTTGCTTCTTTCCCAGTCTAGCTGTGCATCTATTAATTACCTGTATGGCTATCGACTTGCCAGCCTGTCTGTATGTATGTCTACCTGCCTGTCTGTCTGTCTTTCTACCTATGTTCATCTATCTGTCTACCAGTGTTGTCTATTACCTGTCTGTCTGTCTACCTTCCTGTATAGCCATTTATTTGCTAATTTATCTAACTACCTGTCTATCTGTCTACCTGTATGTATGTTTATGTATTTACTTACCTGTATTTTCATGTATTTTTCAGCCTGTATATCTTCCTACCTATCTGTCTATATACCTGTCAGTTACCCAGTGCCTGCCTGCTGCCTGTTAATACACGTATCACACTCTGCACCACAGGGACGTTTGGCATGCATATTTATGTATGAGTGTTAAAAAATAAAAGGTGATGTAACTTTAATTTAAACTCGACCCTCCTGTGCCGGCGGTGATGCTCGTTTTTTGTTCAGTTTTTACTCCTACATGAGAGAGAAAGAGAGAGGGAGAGGGAGAGGGGGTTTCACATTGCTTCATCAAGTGGGAAAAAATCTTGTCTATTTTCACCTCAATTATCTGAAATGTGTAGATTTTCTTCTTTTTTTTCGTTTTCTTTATTTCTTTTTTTTTCAGTGTTGTGGCTAGAATTGAGCTTGTTTGGTTTTAGAGGTGTCGCCTTGTTGATAAATAGTAATAGTAGTAGTGGTAGTAGTAGTAGTAGTAGTTGTTGTTTTCGTTTTCTTTTGTTTTTTGTATTATCGATTTTCTTATTGTAATAGTTGTAGTAGTAGTAGTAGTAGTAGTAGTAGCAGCAGTAGTAGATATAATTGCTATTGTTCTTGTTATTGTTGTATTGGTATTAATAGTAATAGTAAAGCTGTTATTGTTGTTTTTGTTATTGCTTTTTGTTTCTGTTCTTGTTTATTTTGTTATTGTTGCAGTTATTGTTGTTGTTGTAGTTCTTGTTGTTCAAAAAATTCATAGTCCATCGTATGTATTATTTTATAGCAGAAGTTTATCATTTTTTACTTTAAAAACAGACTCTCTCTCTCTCTCTCTCTCTCTCTCTCTCTCTCTCTCTCTCTCTCTCTCTCTCTCTCTCTCTCTCTCTCTCTCTCTCTCTCTCTCTCTCTCTCTCTCTCTCTCTCTCTCTCTCTTCCACGCGGCAAACAAAAGGCACTCGTCTTCCGCCCCTCACTCAGTCACTGAGAGAGAGAGAGAGAGAGAGAGAGAGAGAGAGAGAGAGAGAGAGAGAGAGAGAGAGAGAGAGAGAGAGAGAGGTGGGGGGATCCAATAACCGACTGTTTCCGTAAATAAATTAAAAGAAATAAAATGACAGATTCAAAATAAGAGAAACTTCTACTGTAAGAGATTATATAGATGATGTGGTGTCGAATTGAAAGAAAACGGATCAGCGTATACGTTTTCTTTGGGGGTCACTAAAGTAAAGAGAATACCACTAGAAAATATGTGAATGAAAAACGAGGAGATGAAATAACGTAATACAGTACATGGGAATAGATGAATAGATTGAAAAATTACGATCAAAGCATAACAAAAGACGCAGAAAATAGAAGTAGAGGGATAAACTTTTGAAGAAATCGAATAAAAAATAGTAAACACGAACAGAAAATAAATAAATAAAAAAATCACAAGATAGGAATCGAGAGAGAAAAGTATGCAAGTGAAGATTACTGAAAAATTCACGCCAAAAAGGTTCGTGTGAGAAATAAGAGTATGTTCAGTGGCCCGCAAAGGTCGACTTAAATAATAGAGAGAGAGAGAGAGAGAGAGAGAGAGAGAGAGAGAGAGAGAGAGAGAGAGAGAGAGAGAGAGTTACGTACCTTTTCCTTTCATCTAACAGTACTTTATACATCGTCACTATAAAAAGATATGATAATATTTTAGATATTAAAAATTACTAGTATTTTATTTATTTATTTATTTATTTATTTATTTATTTATTTATTTATTTCATAGTTCTCTGTATAATTCTTCTTTCCTAGTTTATATATTTGTTTATTTTTATTATTGAATGAAAATTTTAAATGTCTTTTTTTTTTTATTCTTACTGGAACGGCTGTGTGTGTGTGTGTGTGTGTGTGTGTGTGTGTGTGTGTGTGTGTGTGTGTGTGTGTGTGTGTGTGTGTGTGTGTGTGTGTTCGTTTGAAAACTCCTCTTTTTCATCTCGAATATTGTGTTGACTCGTGTCGTTTTATTTGTATTTTCACTTTTTTATTTATTTTTCATTTAAAGAAGGTTTATTCCATGACCAAATGTGGTGGAGAATTATTGATAGCGGCCAAAATCTCTCTCTCTCTCTCTCTCTCTCTCTCTCTCTCTCTCTCTCTCTCTCTCTCTCTCTCTCTCTCTCTCTCTCTCTCTCTCTCCTTCCTTCCTTCCTTCCTTCCTTCCTTCCTTCCTTCCTTCCTTCCTTCCTTCCTTCCTTTCCTTTCCTTTCCTTTCCTTTCCTTTCCTTTCCTTTCCTTCCTTCCTTCCTTCCTTCCTTCCTTCCTTCCTTCCTTCCTTCCTTCCTTCCTTCCTTCCTTTCTCTCTCCCTCCCTCCCTCTTTGAACAGCCAAGAGAACCACGAATTTCTCTCTCTCTCTCTCTCTCTCTCTCTCTCTCTCTCTCTCTCTCTCTCTCTCTCTCTCTCTCTCTCTCTCTCTCTCTCTCTCTCTCTCTCTCTCTCTCTCTCTCTCTGGCTAGGAAGGAAAGTGGGAAGCCGTGTTTGCCATTTAATCAAGCGGGAAAATTTAATCATGTGGAGCGATTGCAAGTCTCATTAATTATCCTTTTTATCCTAAAAGGCTTTAAGTAAATTGGAATATGCCTTTTTTTTACTCCCCTCCCTTCTACCAAGATTATGGTTCGCCTGAGGAGGAAAATGGAAGACTGGCAGAGGCGAGGGAAAATATTTGTTTGCTTGGCTTGGTTTCAGTTCGGTTAGGTTGGAACTGGGTGGTGTTGCTGTTGGCTTAGTGTAGGGTAGGTTAGGTGAAGTTAGGTTGGGTATAGTTGGGTTGGGTTAGGTTTAGTTGGGTTGGGTTAGGTTGGGGTTGATGATGTTGGAGTTGGCTTAGCGTAGGTTAGGTTAGGTTGGGTTGGGTTAGGTTTACCTGTGTTGGGTTGGTTAGGGTTGGGTTAAGTTAGGTTAGGTTGGGGTGGGTTAGTGTGTGTTTGTGTGTGTGTTCATGTATTTTCATTTTATTCCCTAGTTTGTTTTATTCATGAAGGACTTTAAAAAACAATGAAAATATGCCGCTGTTACTTTTTTTCTATTTTACTTTGTGTGTGTGTGTGTGTGTGTGTGTGTGTGTGTGGTCAAGTTGGGATATGTAAACAAACCCCCACGTGACCATTCGTACACACACACACACACACACACACACACACACACACACACACACACACACACACACACACACACACACACACACACACACACACACACAGGGAATCTTTAAATCCTAGAGTATACATAAGAGATTAAAACAAAAGCGTGTTTTTCCTGCGAAACTCTATCACTTGCTTTATTTTTTCACTGCACGTCTCTCTCTCTCTCTCTCTCTCTCTCTCTCTCTCTCTCTCTCTCTCTCTCTCTCTCTCTCTCTCTCTCTCTCTCTCTCTCTCTCGCTCTCGATCTCAAATTAACGAGAAAGAGAAACAGATAAAAAAAAACAGAAAATTATAGTTTTAGTATAATACAAAACACAGCGCTTAAATCAAGTCGGTGTATATATGTATGTATGTATGTATGTGTCTGTATGTACGTGTGTATGTGTGTGAGTGCTAAAGGAAGGGTAGATACAGTAAAAGCAATACCAATAGCCACATCTTCCTATTACAAAAAGAGGAAATGTTGGGAGCACCAGTTTGTAATTACAGACTACATCTTTTTCTGCCCGGCCTGTAGCAGTAATTGGCCAGGTGTTGGGTGGGAGGGGAGAGAGGGAGAGGGAGAGGCTGGGAGAGGTGAGGGAGAGGCTGGGAGAGGTGAGGGAAGGAGGGAGAAAGAGAGAGGGCAGAATGAAGATGATGCTAAGAGAGAGAGAGAGAATGAAACGAATGGAAGAGGAAGGAGAGAGAGGATTATGTGAAAGAGAAGATAAGGAGGAATGAAAGGAGCGGAAGGATAAATCTTGTGTGAAGGAAAGAATGTAAACTAAAGGAGTAAAGGGAAGAAGATAAACACAGATAGATAGATGGATAGACTAATGGGAGGAAGTGACAGCAATAGTAGGAGGAAGGAAAGATAATGTGAAAGAGAAAGTAAGAAGAAAGGAAGGGAGAAAATGAAGGGCAAATATCGTGGGAAGCAAAGAATGTGAACTAAAGAAAGAATAGAGGAAAGAAAAAGATAAATAAGTAGAAAGAGATAGACAAAATAATCTTAATTCCTCTAGCATCAATATTAAAAAATGAAAGGAATGGAAGAGGAAGAAAGGAGGAGGAGAAGAAAGAGAAAGGATATGAACAAAAGCAGGATGAAACAGAAGAAAGAAGATAAAAATAGATAGATAGATAGATAGATAAATAACCTTATCTCCATTATCGCCAATATCTATAAGAAGAGAAGGAATAGAAAATAGAAGAGAAGGAGAAGAAATATGAAGGGAAAAGAGGAGATAGAAGAAAGATATATAGATATCTTAATTAACCTTATTTCCATCACTGGTTATTCCTAAGAAGACAAGAAGAGAAGGTAGAATAATGATTAGGAAGAGAAGGAAAGAGGAGGAGGAGGAGGAGAAAAGGGAAGATGAGGGTTTTAGCATTGTCTGGTTGGGGAAAATGAACACAACCTTCTTTTACTGTAATGGTTATGTTGAAATTTAACTGTAAGCCTCCAGACCCAGGATGACGAGGAGGAGGAGGAGGAGGAGGAGGAGGAGGAGGAGGACGATAAAGAAAAGGAGGAGGAAGAAAGAAGCTACTATTAGGTATGGTATTATAATTAGAGAAAATAAACAAGAACAAGAGAGAGAGAGAGAGAGAGAGAGAGAGAGAGAGAGAGAGAGAGAGAGAGAGAGAGAGAATCAACACAATATCTACAGTTTCTTGTAATTCTTGTGCGGGATTCTGAGGGGCGTGGCGGTGGTGGTGGTACAGTAGTAGTAGTAGTAGTAGTAGTAGTAGTAGTAGGAAGAGCAGGCAGCAGCAGACGTGTAGGCTCTTAAAGTACTGTTTGTGTTTAAGTTTCATTGTTTAATCTAAAATTGGAGATGCGAGTTTGTTTAGTAAAGAAAGTATTAATTATAGTGGTTGTTGTGTCGTGGTGGTGGTGGTGGTGGTAGTGGTAGTAGTAGTAGTAGTAGTAGTAGTAATAGTAGTAGTAATTATCGTGGTATCATAAAAATAACTACAATCCTTTTTATTTATTTATTTTTTTTATTTTCTGCAAGTTTACATGTTTATTTTTTTGCATGAGAAAGGATCATTAATATTCTTTTGTTTTCGTTTGTTTAGTTCCTGTTATTTATTAATGTATTTATTTGTTTATTATTTATGTATTCATTTATTTATATGTTTATATATCTATTCTTTCTTCTCATCCTTCACAAAAGCATAGCACATCAGTTTGAAAATAATTTATTGTAGGTATTTTTTTTTTTTTCTTCTCTCCTTTTCCTCTCCTTTCCTTCCTTTTCCATCTCATCCTCTTTATTTATCATCATTCTTCTTCATTTTCATTTTTATTTTCATTTTCATTTTCATTTTCATTTTCATTTTTTTCTCTCTCCTTTTTCTCTCCTTTCCTTCCTTTTCCATCTCATCCTCTTTATTTATTATCATTCTTCTTAATTTTCCATCGTATTATTTTTCGCATAATTCATTACAATATGTTTTCAAAATATTATACTTCTTTTTTTTTACTTTTTTCCAACTTTTTTATCATTTTTTTTTTCCATTTTTAATTATTGTTATTCTCGAAAACTTTATCCAATTAAGTGTGTTTATTTATTCCTCTGCATTTTGTTATTCATTTTTCTTTCTTTTTTTCCCGCTCTTTGTTTATTATATTTACAATTCGCAACTGACTCATTCCTCCCACCTACTTACTCCGCCATCCACACATCCACCCACTAAATATTACCCACAATTCATCCACCTATCCACTCACCAATCCATTAAATACCTCCACAGATCCACCCCACCTACTTAACACCCACCCATCCACTCCTTTCACCCTTATTTCATCCATCCATCCACATTCTCGTATACCAATCCACTAAATACCCCCTTTATCCACCCACCATCCACCTACCCACCTACTCGCCCATCTTATTCATAATTGCAAGATCGCTGGATGGCTTGTGACAGGACTGGTGGATGGGTTTGAGAGTGGACGGGAATTTTGGTCTTGTTTCGGTTTAGAGCAGAAATAAAAAGGTAAAATGAAAAATTGTCTCTTCGTTGCCCTCCTTCCTTCCTTTCCTTCTTTCCTTCCTTCCTTCCTTCCTCCTTCCCAAACATTCTTGATGCAAAAGAGAAAACGCGATTAAAATAGTTTTCTCCAGTTGCACTATCCTTGTTTTCCCTCCTCCTCCTCCTCCTCCTCCTCCTCCTCCTCCTCCTCCTCCTCCTCCTCCTCCTCCTCCTCGCCCTTTTGTTTCCCTGTCATCGCTTTTCCTCTTTGTTCTCATCTCTCCTTTTCCCATTTTTATTGTTCTGTTTTTCGTCTTTTCTCTCTTCCCTCTTTCATGCTCCTCTCCTTCCTTTTCCTTGCTTATATCTATCCTCTTCTCTTATCTATCCTCCTCCTCCTCCTCCTCCTCCTCCTCCTCCTCCTCCTCCTCCTCCTCCTCCTCCTCCTCCTCCTCCTCCTCCTCCTCCTCCTCCTCCTCCACTCGCCATTGTATGTCTAAATCCTTCCAAAATCTCTCTCTCTCTCTCTCTCTCTCTCTCTCTCTCTCTCTCTCTCTCTCTCTCTCTCTCTCTCTCTCTCTCTCTCTCTCTCTCTCTCTCTCTCTCTCTCTCTCTCTCTCCAAAGTTTCCTAGTAATTCTCCCTAAAACTTGGTCTCTCTAAGGGCCTTGTCTCAACATAAAAAGGGCCAGGCTGTTGAGAGAGAGAGAGAGAGAGAGAGAGAGAGAGAGAGAGAGAGAGAGAGAGAGAGAGAGAGAGAGAATTATGATGACTGAACATTATGAATAGTTAATTGACTGGGAGAAAAAAAAATGTATTAGTTTTTATAGTGAATGTTAATGTAGGAAAATTAATACTACGATCTTTACCTCTTAGAATTATTACTGATACTGATGAAAGAGTAGACTGTAAACGAAAATGGAAATAATGGATAAGGTTACAAAAGTGGAAAAATTAAGTGAAATTGCAAAAAAAAAAAAAAAATTATGGTTATGAAAGAAATGGTAATGCAAACAAGAATGGTAATTTAAATGAGATTGCGAAAAAAGGAGTGGTAATTTAAAGATAAGACTAGAAACAAGAATAACGAAGAGTAAGGTTGCAGACAAGATTGGTAATTAAGATAAAATTGCAGATAAGAATGGTGGTGAAAATAAGATGGCAGACAAGAATATAGATTAAATTGAGACTGCAAAAAAAAAGGAAACAGTAAAGATTTATAGGATTACGAACAAGAATGCTATAAAATACAATAACATTACAGACAAGAATAATATTTACACTGCAAGCAAATATAACACGTTGCAAACAAGAACAACGATTAAAGATAAGAACCAAAGGGTAAAAAAACATTCAAAAGATAAAGATTAGAAAAAAAATCTAAAAAAGTAAAGAACAATTACGATAAAAAAAACATTATTTTGTAAAGAGAAGTACATGGCAACACACACACACACACACACACACACACACACACACACACACACACACACACACACACACACACACAGCTGCTCCTAAAGTCAGGGATATGCACAGCTTTATAGACCCTTCTCTGCTGCAAGATTAGACAGTAAGACATTTCCTGCACTCCATCACTCTGCACCACCACCGTTACTCGCACCAGCCCATTCACGTACATACCAGCCCTTTACATAGATAGATAGATAGATAGGTAGATAGATAAATAGATAGGTACTTCATAGACCACAAACCTGACAAAATTACATAGACGCCTTTAAATAAAACACTACTACTCAATCAGACCCACTCTACCCCATACACATACATAACAGCCCTGTATATAGATAGACAGACACATAGGTAAGTAGATAGAGAGATAGGTACTTCATAGGCCACAAACCTAATAGAAATACATAGATGCCTGAAGATAAACACTACTAAACAATAAAGCTTTATACATATACAAACATATACATACTACCTTACAAGAACCCATACACTACTAAATATTCTAGTGTTATATATATACAAACTTATACATCCTCCCTCCCTCCCTCCCTTCCTCCCTTACTTACACAATCCCATACAACACAAAACAATGCAGTATTATACATATACAAACATACACACTACCTCTCCTACTTAAACAAGCCCATACATCACTATACATGCCAGTCCGATATGTATACAAGCTTCTGTATATGTATCTATACGAAGAGGTGTCCTGAGTTTGAGGCTGAGAAGTGAAGTGAAATATTTTGAGCATTTTAAAACGTTTTGTAGATTAGGACATATATATTTGGGGAAGCTGTGCATACATACATACATACATACATACATACTTCTCAGTTATATATATATACACGCACATACATAATTGAGATATACTCATAACTTTATACATGCAGAGAGAGAGAGAGAGAGAGAGAGAGAGAGAGAGAGAGAGAGAGAGAGAGAGAGAGAGAGAGAGAGAGAGAGAGAGTTAACCGTTGATGAAAGCACATAAAACCAGAAACGAGAGAGAGAGAGAGAGAGAGAGAGAGAGAGAGAGAGAGAGAGAGAGAGAGAGAGAGAGAGAGAGAGAGAGAGAGAGAGGTGTATAATAAAGGTAATTGCCAGGGTAGTTTGAGGCAGTAAATCAGGGACTGGTCTCTCTCTCTCTCTCTCTCTCTCTCTCTCTCTCTCTCTCTCTCTCTCTCTCTCTCTCTCTCTCTCTCTCTCTCTCTCTCTCTCTCTCTCTCTCTCTCTCTCTCTCTCTCTCTCTCTCTCCCTTTAAATCTCTTGCTTTTCCAGGAGAGTTAAGAGTAAAGGAGTCAGGAGCAAAGGAACCAAGACTAAAGGAACGGCCGCCTCGCACAGCACTATTGAACAAAAGAGAGATTACTGAAGAAAACGGGAAACAAAACAAGGTAGATTACTGAAGAAAACGGAGACTGTTGTTTATGTTCACTGTTGTTTTGTTTATGTCAGTGTGTGTATGTTTGTTTGTTTGTTTGTTTGTTTTTTTCAGTTGTCATGTTTTTATTTATTGTATTTTCTCGTATTTATTTGTATTCTTTTTATTTATTTATTTATTTTCGTACTTTTCTTATTTACATACTTATTTTTTTTACGGAAATTGAAAAAAAAATGATAATATGGAGGAAGAAGAAAATTTGTGTTGCTTTTCTTTTTATATCTTTTATTTTCATTTTTTTATTTTTTTTTCAGGTGAATATGTTTAAATGATTTTCTTCCTCTTAAATATTTTTCGCAGTATTTTCAGTCCTTTCCTCTTTTCTTTTCTTTATCTCTTTATTTTCATTCGAGGTTGTGAGTCATTTATCTTTTCCGTCTCTCTCTCTCTCTCTCTCTCTCTCTCTCTCTCTCTCTCTCTCTCTCTCTCTCTCTCTCTCTCTCTCTCTCTCTCTCTCTCTCTCATTCCTTCCCTCTCCCTTTTATTGCCACTTTCTTCCTTTTATTCTCTTTCCCTTCCCTCTATTCCCTCCTTTCCTCTCTCCTGCATTTCTTCTCATTCCCTTCGTCTTTTTCTCCTTTTATTCCCTCCATTTCCTTCCTTTCCCTTATTTTCTTAATCTCCTTCCTTCCCTTTTCTTTATTTCTCCCATCCTCTTTCCTTTTTATTCCTTTCTTTGTTCCTTCTCATATTTTTTTTTGTTTTATCTTTTTTTCTTTATTTTTCCTTCTGTTTTTATTTGTTTTTTTTGTTTTTTTTATGTATTTTCTCCAGTTTCCTTTTTCCTTTGTTGTCTCTATCTCCCTTTCTTTGTCTTCTTTATCTGTATTGCCTCTATCTTTATTTCTTTCCTACCTTTTTTTTATTTCTGTTCTCCTTTTTTCCCTTCTTGTTTTTCTTTCTCTATCTTCTTTTCTTACTTTTCTCTCATTTTGTATTATTTCTCGTTCTTATCATCTTTACTGCATACCTTCCTTCCTTTCTTCATTCCTTTTACCCTTTTTTCCCCACATCCCATCTTCCTTCCTTTCATTCCTCATTTTTTCCTCCTTTTTGCATCCTCCTTCCTTCTTCCTTCCCTTTTTTTTTCCCCAATTCACTTCACTTTCCTTCTTCCCATCCATTCCTTCCTTCTACCATCTACTCCTCTCTTCCTACTTCCCATCTTCCTTCTTTTTACCTCCTCTCTTTTCCATTCTTCCACCCCACTCCTCTTCCCACCTCCTTTCCATCCACTCCTTTCATCGATTCTTTCTGCACATGTCCTTTCTTTTTTGGTGTATTTCTGTATTCCCTCCATCCTCCTGCAGTATTTTTTCCTCCTCCCTCCATTTTTCCTCCTTCGCATCGCCAGCTATCGGAAATTGCCATTCAGATCAACACAAAGATACATTAAAATAAGAAGTTACTGGTCCTGTTTCTTTTATAGACGAGGAGGAGGAGGAGGAGGAGGAGGAGGAGGAGGAGGAGTAGACGGAGAGGTAGTTGGAGTAATGCCTTGTGTTGTAGATGGATGGAAGGTTTAACTATTTTCTGGTTTCTTTTCTTTTTTTTTTTTACCTTTTTTTTATTTGTTTTCCTTTTGTGCTTTTTTCTCTTTTCTTGTTGGTTTTTTTTGTTTGTTTTGCGTCTGTATTCATTGTTTTGTTTCTTTCGTTCGTGGTTTGCCTCCTTCCTGCTTTCCTTCCTTTCCTTTTTTTTTATTTGTTTTTTCTCCTGTCCTTCCTATCTTCTTTTCTTTGTCTTCGTATTTTCTTTCCTTCTTGTCTTATCTTTCTCCTCTCTTCTCATTCCATTCTGTTCTTTTTTTTATTCTACTTTACGTTCTTGTCTTTCTTCCCTTCTTTCCTTCATTCCTTCCTTCCTTCATTCTTATCATCTATACATCAATTCATCCATCCATCTATCCATTCATCCTTTCTTTATCCCCTACTCTCTTTTCCCCTCTCTCTTCCCTGTCCTTCACTCCCTGCCTCCCTTACCACTTTCTCTCCCTCGCACCTCTCTTGACTCCCTCCCTCCCTCACTCCCTCC
>NC_087176.1:5145000-5155000 GCF_035594125.1 Scylla paramamosain
ATACAAAGAACAGTTCTATAAATTGGCTCCTTGATTAAATGAATGTCTATTCTCTTGAAATACTTAACGTTATTGCTATCCCTTTGAGATTTCGCGGTTTTATTTATTTTTATAGTTTTTAGGCAACTGGAGATCAACGTTACTTGAAATACGGTAAAAGATATTCCTTGGAAGTTTGTGCGGTTATGATAACTTTTGTTCCACTTACTTATTTATATATTTATTTATTTAAACGAATAGAACCTTATTAGCCTCGTCCCTTGAGTATGTTTTTACGAAGCGAGGTTGAAGCGGTTAAATTTACATTCTCTAGAGAGACGTAGGTTAAGAGGGGACCTGATAGAAGTCTTTAAGTGGTATAAGGGTTATAACAAGGGAGATGTAAGCAAAATTCTTAGGATCAGCAACCAGGGTAGAACAAGAAATAACGGGTTCAAGCTTGAAAAATTTAGGTTTAGGAAGGAGATAGGAAAAAATTGGTTCTCAAATAGAGTGGTAGATGAGTGGAACGGACTCAGTAATCATGTAGTTAGTGCTAGGACACTAGAGAGCTTTAAGAGAAGATTAGACAAGTTTATGGATGGGGATAGCAGATGGAAATAGGTAGGTGTGTTTCATACAGGGACTGCCACGTGTAAGCCTGGTCGCTTCTTGCAGCTTCCCTTATTTCTTATGTTCTTATGTTCTTATGTTCTTATTATAAGGAGTAATGGTCTCTCTCTCTCTCTCTCTCTCTCTCTCTCTCTCTCTCTCTCTCTCTCTCTCTCTCTCTCTCTCTCTCTCTCTCTCTCTCTCTCTCTCTCTCTCTCTCTCTCTCTCTCTCTCTCTCTCTCTCTCTCCACAAACCAAGCTAACCAGTCACGCTTCCCGCTCATTACCTATTAACCTGTTTTAACCTCGGTGCCACGCCCTCCTGCTCGCTAGCCCACGCCGCCACGCCTCCTTCACCTGCTTATTCAAGGCGATCAAGCGGAGGGCGAAGTGGAGGGAGATGTATTTCAACCCTCCTGTGGTTCAATCTTCTTGTGTTTTAATTTTTGTGGGGTTTAATTTTCGTGTTTTAATCTTCGTGTGTTTTAATTTTCGTGTTGTTCTTTTTTTCCTTTTATTTTTCCATGTTTTATATTTTGTTTTTAAATGTGTTTACGTAGTGTGTGGGTGATTTTTTGGGGCCCTGATAGTTACTGTATTTTTTTTTTTTTTATGTAAGAGGTGCATCGGCCAAGGTCAACAAAAGTACAGAGAAGAAAATAAATAAATAAAAAGGCCCACTGAGGCACCACACCCTAGACAAGAGGTCGGAAACGAATAAGGAATACTGAAGGATAAGTGTCTTGAAACGTCCCTCTTAAGAGTTCAAGTCATAGGAAGGAGGAAATACAGAAGCAGGCAGGGAGTTCCAGAGTTTATTTGCATGTAATTTGTGGTTATTAAAATATCTATCTATTTGTCTATCTATCTATTTCAGCTTTTGTGTGCTTCCGTCTTTGATTATTATGTGTTTACAGGTCTGTTTTTTGATGGTTTCCTAATTCTGATTATTGGTTAGGTTGTGATTGGTGAGGGAGTGTTGCCTGACTTTTGGGTTGAGTGTTCTTCATTGTATTTCATATGGCAAGGTTTGACAAGTTTTTTTTTTTTTCTTGTCTTCCCTTCCTCTTCTTTATAATTTTTCTCCTCATTTATATCCTTTTGTCTTGCTTTTCTTTCCCTTGTCTTTTTCTCCATCCTCCTTCTCCTCGTTCCTACCTTTTCGTCTTAGTTTTATTTCCTTTTCTCTTCTTGTCGTGTTTGTGTTTCTACCCTCCCAACATTCTCTTCGTTTATCGCTTTTCATCTTTCCTTTCTTTCCTTTTCTCTTCTGTTTGTATTTCTTCCTCCTTCGGTTCACTGCTCCTTTGTTCTCTCCCTTCATTCCACTGACCTCCTTTCTTCTCCTTTTCACATCCCTTCATTCCATCCCTTTTACTATTCTCATAATCACCTTCTCATAATCACCCTCACCACCACCACCATCATCACTACCACCACCATCATTGTCTTCTTCAAAAAATCCACGAAAACTGATGATTCCTCCTTCTGGCAGCAGCAATACGGGAGCTGAGGGGCGGCTGTGGGACAAACTAAGGACCCTACAAGATGCCCTCACGTCTTTCCTGTCTTCCTTACAATGAGGATTCCAAACACATCACACGTTTAAGAGATGCCTGGGAACACGTATCACCCGTTACATGAGGGAGTGACAGCTGATGGACGGAGAAATAAAAGGTACGTGGTTTTCGTGGCCGTTTCAACCTTCGTCAGGAGAAGATTTTTAAGGCTTGATGTTTTAAAGGAATAAATGTTTGGTAGTGCCTGGTTTGTTGATTATATTGGTAGTAGTATGTGGTGATAGTGATGGTAGTAATAGTGATATGAATTGATGCTGTTGCTACTACTACTACTGCTGCTGCTTCTACTACTACTACTACTACTACTACTACTACTACTACTACTACTACTACTACTACTACTACTACTACTACTACTACTACTACTACTACTACTCATATTACTGATCTTTTTCCTCTTTTCCTTCCTTCTTCCTTCCCTTTTGACCTCCCAAAAACACCCCAGAGAGAGAGAGAGAGAGAGAGAGAGAGAGAGAGAGAGAGAGAGAGAGAGAGAGAGAGAGAGAGAGAGAGAGAATCTTAACCGAGTGAAAAGCGCGGCGAAAACTGTGCAAATTTTTCGAGTTGTTTTTGTGTTTTTGCTTTTTTGTTTTTTTTTCTGTTTTTAGCCAAGCGGGAAGAAGAGAGAGGGGGATTGGAGGGACACAGCGGCAAGGGGATTAGGGCGGCAAGGGGAAGTGGACAGCGTTTGATGGGAGAGTGAGGGGAGAGAAGGGAGAGTGGAAGGCTCAAGGGCGGAAGGGTGATTCAGTTGTTGTCTTCACCACTGTTCTCCCTGTTGTTGTTGTTGTTGTTGTTGTTGTTGTTGTGGTGGTGGTGGTGGTGGTGGTGGTCGCCGTCGCTTTCTTCTTCTTCTTCTTCTTCTTCTTCTTCTTCTTCTTCTTCTTCTTCTTCTTCTTCTTCTTCTTCTTCTTCTTCTTCTTCTTCTTCTTCTTCTTCTTCTTCTTCTTCTTCTTCTTCTTCTTCTTCTTCTTCTTCTTCTTCTTCTTCTTCTTCTTCTTCTTCTTCTTCTTCTTCTTCTTCTTCTTCTTCTTCTTCTTCTTCTTCTTCTTCTTCTTCTTCTTCTTCTTCTTCTTCTTCTTCTTCTTCTTCTTCTTCTTCTTCTTCTTCTTCTTCTTCTTCTTCTTCTTCTTCTTCTTCTTCTTCTTCTTCTTCTTCTTCTTCTTCTTCTTCTTCTTCTTCTTCTTCTTCTTCTTCTTCTTCTTCTTCTTCTTCTTCTTCTTCTTCTTCTTCTTCTTCTTCTTCTTCTTCTTCTTCTTCTTCTTCTTCTTCTTCTTCTTCTTCTTCTTCTTCTTCTTCTTCTTCTTCTTCTTCTTCTTCTTCTTCTTCTTCTTCTTCTTCTTCTTCTTCTTCTTCTTCTTCTTCTTCTTCTTCTTCTTCTTCTTCTTGCAGTTGTTGTTGTTGTTGTTGTTGTTGTTGTTTGAAGCACAGAGCGTCAGACCACACAAACAAACAAACATACATATACATACATACAGACAGAAAGAGACCCATCGTATATACTTAAGCCCCCAACGACTCTTAACGAGGCTGTTTAGTAGTTCGGTAGTTTGAACAGAAGCGTATTTTTCCTGTTTTCCTCTCTCTCTCTCTCTCTCTCTCTCTCTCTCTCTCTCTCTCTCTCTCTCTCTCTCTCTCTCTCTCTCTCTCTCTCTCTCTCTCTCTCTCTGCATTGTTTTACTTTCCATGTACCTTTTATTCCTTCTCTTTTTCCCCTGTGCCTTTTTTTTCCGTGTCTTTTCCCCCACATGACTTTTTTTTTGAGGGGAAGGCAATGGCGGTTTTTTTTATTTATTTTTATTTTTTTTTATTATTATTATTATTATTTTTTTTAGTTAGGATTTAAAAGTTACGTTGTTCTGTTTCCGTAAAAATCTTGAGTTTGTTGAACGGTGTTTCAACTCTCTCTCTCTCTCTCTCTCTCTCTCTCTCTCTCTCTCTCTCTCTCTCTCTCTCTCTCTCTCTCTCTCTGGAATGCTGTGAAAAGCAATTCTGAAGCATATTAAGTGTTTCCAGGAAGGTCTTGACACACACACACACACACACACACACACACACACACACACACACACACACACACACACACACACACACACACACACACACACACACACACACACACACACACGGAAATAGACACTTGTATAACTAATTTAATTTATTAATTTAAAAATAATCTTAATGATGGAGGAGGATATAAAATATAGGAAGAAGAGAAAGAAGAGAAAGGAAAAATAGGAAATATAGGAGAAAGAGAAAAAGACGAAGAGATAGAAGAGAAGCAGGAGGGGAAAGAGGAGAAGGACGAGTAGGAAGAATTAAAAGAGGAGGAGGTAGAAGAGAAGAAGGAAGAGGACTGGGAGGAGGTGGAAGGTAGAAGAGAAGAAGGAATAGGACTGGGAGGAGGTGGAGAAGATAGGGAGATGTAAAAGAGAAGGAGGAGAACGAGGAGAAGAAGAAAAGAAAAAGGAGGAGATAGAAGAAGAAGAAGAAGAAGAAGACTGAGGAGGAGGAGGAGGAGGAGGAGTAAGCGTTCTTGTGTGTTTATTTTATTGTTTGAGAAATGTATTTATTTTGGCCTCATTGTTGCGAGAAAGCACCGCTGAATTTCTGGCTAGAGTTTCCTGGACGGGTCACGTGTCAGCTGGAATCCTGGCACCCTTTAGAGGACCATCCTGCTTTGTTGTTCACCTGGTGCTTTTATTCATTCTATTTCACTAAGCAAGAGCGAATTTTCCGACGAGGGAGAAAAGATAGGAAGGATTTGTTGTATGTTAGTTGTTGTTGTTGTTGTTGTTGTTGTTGTTGTTGTTGTTGTTGTTGTTCTGCTACTTCTTTTTCTTCTTCTTCTTCTTCTTATTATTATTATTATTATTCTTATTCTTATTCTTATTATTATTGGCATGTTATATCGTATTTCTCCCATTATTATTATTATTATTGTTATTATTATTATTATTATTATTATTATTATTATTATTATTATTATTAACATTTTATATTATTTATCACATTATTACGTTTAACATTTTTTATACAGTATTATTTTAAGTTTCTTCTTCATTACCATTTTTTTTATTAATAGCCGTCATTTTGTGTATTTATTCGATTCTCCTTTTTGTTATTATTCTTTTTTTTTCATTCTTTTCCATCTTTAACACATTTTTCCATTCACTTCTCTCCCAATTCTCGTAAATTTTAAACCATTACATTCATATACACCATCTTTTCTTTTCTTTTCTATTTTTCTTCTATTTTTTTTTTACTTCAGTTCCTTCATACAACATCGTCTCTTATTCCACTCCTCTCTTTCATTAACATTGATTATTTTTTCTAAGTCATTTTTCAGTTCTCTCAAATTTAACCCTTTCACTGCTAATCGGTACACCTTTCCCTAATCACCAATCGCTCTGAGACATCTTTACTTGTTCTACAGCCACCGCAAAACTTTAAACTGGATAGAAATTGCAAAACCTATCCTTTTTAATCCCCTTTCCTTCTTGTAAATGCTTTTCAAGATCTCCTGCATTACTTCTGCTGGTGTTAATCGTTTCGTACCACAGTGAAAGGGTTAATTATTAATTTTCTTAACCTTCATATTCTTAGTCTTATTTATTTTATTCCAGTTTTCAGTATTTTTTTCTACCCATGACTTCACGTTGTCCCTTATTCCTGTCGTAATATTTCCTCCTATCCATTTCTAATACACGCACAGTTTTCAGTCCTCATCTCGCAGCCTCCCTTCACCATCCCCGTCCCCTCAATCACCGCCACCACTCCTCATATTTATTATTCCATCCTGTCATTACCATACGCCTTTGTAACCCTCAGGTCCTCTTCTCCCTACATACCAGCCCAGCATACACACACACACACACACACACAGAGAGAGAGAGAGAGCGCTAAAACCACACAGAGAGAGGAAGGAGGGGGCTGCAGCAGATGTCCCCTCTCCCCCTTCCCCTCTCCCTCCCCTGTTCCCCCTCTGAGGATGCTGCTTCCCCTCACCTGGCTGGAAGTGGGAAAACAAAGAGTGGGAATTATTTATCACCTGAGCCAGCCCACCTCAGGCAGTCCGGACCCGATGTTTCCAGAGTCCTCCTCCCGTTTTCTTTAGAGACTGAGGCTGATGGAGGCTGCGTCTGGAGAGGAGGAGGAGGAGGAGTGGGGTAAAGAAGAGGGACGATAGAAGGAAGAGGAGAGATGATAAATGCAAAGGAGGAGGAGGAAGAGAAGCAAGAGGAGGAAGAGAGTTGGAAGTATATGCAGGGAAGAAGGGAGAGGAGGAGGAGGAGGAGGAGAAGGGAGAAGAAGAAATGCAAGGAAGAAAGATGATACGATGAAAACAAAAAAAAAAAAGAAGTAACTGCTGGAAAGAAAGAAGGGAGGGAAAAGAAGGATAAAGGGAAGAATGGAGAGAAACATGAGAGACAATAGGAAAATCAAGGAGGAAAGGAAAGAAAATAAGATGAAAAGAAAAAAATAACAATTCAGAAACGAAAGAAGGAATGCAGGAAAGGAAGGGAGGAAAAGTAGAAGGGGAGAGGAGAGGAAAGACGAGGGGAAATGTAACTGAGAAGAGGGAGATAAGGATAAGACAAAAAGGAGTGGATGGAGAGACTGGTGTAAAGGAAAGATGGAATGAGAAGAGGGGAAGAGAAAGGAATAGGAGGATAAAACGAAATGGAGAAGGGAGGGGGAGAGAGAGAGGTGGGAAGAATGAAAGAAGAGAAGGTGGAGAGAGAAAGAGAGAGGAGGGTAAGATGAAAAGGAGACCAGGGGAGATGCAAGAGAGATGAAGGGAGGAGAAAAGGAAGAGGATAAAGAAAAAAAGGAGAAAGGAAGGAGAGAATAGTGAATGGAAGAAAGGAGGAGGGGAGAAATATAGAGAGAAGGGAAGAAGGTGAAGCGTAAAAGAGAAGGGAGGGAGGGAATGAAACGAGGGGAGAAGTAAAGAAGAAGTGATGAGAAAAGGAAGAAGAGGATAAGACGAAAAGAAGAGGAGAGGGAGAGAATACTGGAAAGAAGGAAGAGGAAAGAAATAACACGAGGGGAGAGAAGGAAGGGAGAAGGGAAGAGGCGGACGAAAGGAAAAAAGGAAAAGGAAGAGAAGGAAGTGAAACGGGCAAAACAAAAAAAAAGGGAAGAAGAGAATGACAGAAGGAAGGAAGGAAGGAAGGAAGAAAAGGAAAAAAGAGGAAGAGGGAAAGAAGGAAGAAAGCAAAACAATTAAAAAGAAAAGGAAGAGAATGACTGAAGGAAGGAAATGAAGGAAATAGATTTAAGAGTCTAGTTTAAACTGAAGTGGTGTGTTTGCAGAGGTGGTGGTGGTGGTGGTGGTGGTGGTGGTGGAGATGGTGGAGGTGACCAGCAGTGTGAGGTTAGTCTGTATTTTAAAAGCAAGACACAGGAAAGCATTGGGTCTTACGCTACCAAAAATAACATTCCAGGGTCTCTCTTCCAGTTTAAATTTTGTTGTTAACTTCTAAAAAGATATGCACTTGTTTGTTGTATTTACGCATTTCTTGTCGAGTTTTTTTTTTTTTTTTTTTTTTTTTTTCTTTTTGTGATGATGTTGACCTTGTGCCAGAATTTGATGCTCTTAATGTGAAAGTGACAGACAGATAGACAGACGGACAGATTGACAGGCAGATATGTAGAGCTTTTAATGATATAAATGCTACTTCACTAAACAAAATACCATAAGTAATAATGATGACGATATTAACAGTTTTAGTAATAGTAGTAGTAGTAGTAATGATAAGAATAGCAATAATAACAATAACAACAACGATAGCATCCATGTAACACACTCATTTTTCCACCTGCCTGTCTACTGTTCCTTGTTACCTGTCTTCTTACCTGTCTACCGCCCTTCACACCTGTCGACTCACCTTGTTCTCGCCCACCAGTCACAGCGTAATCCTCACACACACACACACACACACACACACACACACACACACACACACACACACACACACACACACACACACACACACACTCAAGCTTCACATCAAAATTTTCTCTGCCCGGGCCTTAGTTTAGTTATTGAAAACCTTCCTATTGACTTCCTCCGTATTAATTCGATAAAGTTAGTGTCTGTTTCTCTATTTCCCACATTCAGGACTCCAGCTTAAGCGTCATTTAGTGGGAGAAGTAGCGTGTACCTGGGAATTGAATATTTTGTACAGTATTTGAAAATCTTTGCTGTCTGGTTCGGTTTGCTCATGGTTCTGTGGTGTTAAATGCTTCAGTGCTTCAGGGTTCGAAGTTTTAGGCGCCATTTAGTGGGAGAAGTAGCGTGGCTGTTACTTGGAATACCTGAAATGCATGAATCTTTTTTGCTGTTCAGTTCACGGGATTCGAACTCGCTAATTGCAGTATGAAGAATTTAGCCACTGATCAGATGAGCCACAGAGCAATTAGCCAATTAGACGGTTGTTAAGTAGTTATTAGGCGTTATTATGTACGTCCTCTGCCTTGAATCTTTCGTATGTAAGTAGTGTGTGTGTGTGTGTGTGTGTGTGTGTGTGTGTGTGTGTGTGTGTGTGTGTGTGTTCGCGATTTCATATTGTCAACGCAGAATTATCGCCTGATTGTTAATAATTTGAAAGCGTCGCGAGCAGAATAGGAGAGTCAAGGACGAGGAGGAGGAGGAGGAAGAGGAGGAAGAAGAAGAGGAGGAGGTGATGACCGTGATTAATTTTGTACCGCCGGAGCGTGTTGCGTTGTGTGGAGCGTGGAGACGATCAGGAGAAACGAGAAGATTGTGTGGTTAAATTATGCTCTCTCTCTCTCTCTCTCTCTCTCTCTCTCTCTCTCTCTCTCTCTCTCTCTCTCTCTCTCTCTCTCTCTCTCTCTCTCTCTCTCTCTCTCTCTCTCTCTCTCTCTCTCTCTATATGCAGGCAAGGAAATTAGTTGAACAGAATCAGCGATATATATTTTTTTTAATTTTGTCAAGAGGTTAAAGAGAATGAGAAGGAACACAGCAGCATCAGACTTGTTGGCTGTATGAGGTTGGGTTAAGTTAGGATAGAGGGATGGAGGGGATAGTGAATGGAGAAGGAGGAGGAGGAGGAGGAGGAGGAGGAGGAGGAAAGTGACTGGAGAAGGAGAAGGAGGAGAAGGAAAGCAAGTGACTAGAGGAGGATGAGAAGAAGGAAACAAGTAACTGAAGGAGGAAGAAAGGAAATGACTGGAGGAGGAGGAGGAGGAGGAAGAGGAAGACCAAGTGACTGGAGAAAGAGGAGGAGGAGGAGGAGGAGGATAGTGACTGGAGAAGGAGAAGGAGGAGAAGGAAAGCAAGTGACTGGAGGAGGATGAGGAGAAGGAAACAAGTAACTGAAGGAGGAAAAAAGGAAATAACTGGAGGAGGAGGAGGAGGAGGAGGAGGAGGAGGGCAAGGCAAGTGATTCAAGAGTAAAAGCGAAATTCCTCTCCATAAATCTTGCAGGTAAGTATCGTGGCTTCTAGTTCTACCTCCCTACGCCATTAAGTATTCACGGGCGCCTTGTTGGGATTACTGCAGCAGGAGGAGGTGGTGGTGGTGGTGGTGTTGGTGGTGGTGGTGGTGGTGGACAAGAGAGAGAAGATCAAGGACTCTAGTTTAAGGAAAGTGATAAGGAATGAATGTAGAGGAGGAGGAAGAGGAGGAGGAGGAGGAGGAGGAGGAGGAGGAGGGCATGGGAGAGATTATGGAAAAGGAAAATGAATGAAATGTCGCGAAGGAAGACAAGGAGAATAAGAAATAAAAAAAAAGGAAAGAGAAGGAGAAGGAGAAAAGAGGAAGAGGAGGAGAAGAAGAGGACAAGAGAGAGAGATTAAGG
>NC_087176.1:5165000-5210000 GCF_035594125.1 Scylla paramamosain
AAAATAAATAAATAACTCGTACGATACAAACAAAACACATAATAAACTCATACAATATAAAAAAAAAGAAAAACTACCATACAAAAACAAAACAACAAAAAAAAAACTTGCCTACACTACAAAAAAAAAAAAAAAAAAAAAAAAAAAAAGAAAAAAAAAACTGTCGTACGGAGCCATGTCAGAAACGTACTCCTCTCTCTCTCTCTCTCTCTTGGTGGTATCACTCGCTTATAAAGACGCTCTGTTTATCTTGATTTTCCCTTGCGTGCTAATTACATTGTCTACCTCTGATGGATGGCGGGGCGGCGCACGGCTTTTTGATGGTGTGTTATATTGCGTTTGCTGCTGTTGATTGATGGCACAGAAATGTATGTTTAGATTTTTTGTTCTTTGTGTGTGTGTGTGTGTGTGTGTGTGTGTGTTCGCGTTTTCATTTTTTTCTTTGATTTTTTATTTCTTTCTGTTGTCTTATTCGTTTTCTGTTGCTATTCTGGGTGTTAGTACCATCAAAACTATAACTTACATTACTTTCATTATTATTACAGCTATTACTGCTACCACCACCAATTAACGCCACCGTCACCATTGTTACCATCACCAACAATACCACCACCACCACAACCACAACAAGAACAACAATCACCTTCCATTTACACTGCAATCAGAAATCAATGCTTTTTTTTTTTTTTTATTATTATTATTATTATTATTAACTTTCTTCTAGTCTTCCTCGAGTTACGACCAACACAGCCTTCATTAACCAGCTAATATTCGCTAGCAGCTTTTATTATCAGTAGTTATCGTTATTCAGTAAGGATATGAGTATCTCTCTCTCTCTCTCTCTCTCTCTCTCTCTCTCTCTCTCTCTCTCTCTCTCTCTCTCTCTCTCTCTCTCTCTCTCTCTCTCTCTCTCTCTCTCTCTCTCTGTTAGCACAAATGTCACACAGATCATCACTAACCACTAATATCAACAATAATAACTCTTTAACTACAAAGGTAACCACACTTCGAAGTTTTCCACACAAAAGTCACCGTATTTTGCATGAATCACGTTATAAATACCACCTCTAACAACCCTTTAACTATTGAACTAACCACGTCAGTAACTTGTATCCACCACAATCACCGTACCTTTACAAATATCATCATTATTTTTATCACACCAATAACGTATATTTTCACTAACACCATTTAACTATTTCTATCACACCAATAACATATATTTTCACTAACACCATTTAACTATTTAACTATTTAGCTTTCATCTCCCCTCCCCCCACATGATCACCACGCCTTCACGCCTCACCCATTTCAACCACTATTTTGTATCACCACTATTTGTATCACCACCAACAATCATCACTATCAAATATTATCACTAACAACATTTAACGACTTCACTAACCACACACCAGTAACTTTTACCTCCACACACACACACACACACACACACACACGATCACCACACCTTCACTTCTCACTCATTTCACGCACCCCCCCCTCCCTCCTCCACCCCCTCCCTTCTCTAGTATAGCTGCTGCAGTTACACCAATCTCATTAAGTCTGCAAAATTCTTAATTACCTCATGCCAAACTTGAGTCTCTTTTTCATCTTCCTAATGACACACGAAAACCCTCCCCACAAAAATATTAACTCACTTTCTGAAAGGTATCAATTTTTATTCTTTTTATCAATCTCTTGGGAAATTAAGCCTCTGTGTGTGTGTGTGTGTGTGTGTGTGTGTGTGTGTGTGTGTGTGTGTGTGTGTGTGTGTGTGTGTGGCCAGAATTTCTATCATTTCTTGTGTTGTGTGGAGAGAGAGAGAGAGAGAGAGAGAGAGTTTGTGTGTGTGTGTGTGTGTGTGTGTGTGTGTGTGTGTGTGTGTGTGTGTGTGTGGCCAGAATTTCTATCATTTCTTGTGTTGTGTGGAGAGAGAGAGAGAGAGAGAGAGTTTGTGTGTGTGTGTGTGTGTGTGTGTGTGTGTGTGTGTGTGTGTGTGTGTGTGTGTGTGTGTGTGTGTGTGTGTGTGTATGGGTGAGGTAATTATGTTTACTCTTCTCATAGAAAAGTTTCGTGCATTGTTCCAGACTTTGTTGATTTTTTGTCAGCGGTGTAAATAACATTGTGAGGCGAATAGGCAGACAGACAGACAGACAGACAGACAAACACACACACACACTTGGGAACTCAGACAGTTGAGTATACAGTGAATGGAAAGTTGTGGTTTGTATTATTGTTTTCTTTCATTCATTCTTTTCCCTTCTTAAATTTTCGTTCGATTTCATTATTTTCTTCCTTCCATTCCTTTCATTCGGTTTTTGCTGTGTCATTCATTTTTCTTGTTTAAGCATTTCACAAACCAGCGTTCTCGTTATCTTTTTTTTTTCTATTTCATTCCTTTCTTTCCTTTTCATTTGTTTATCTCATTTTTTGTTCCCCTTTATTATTACCTAAGTATTCCATAAACAAACATCGTAAGAATATAAATACAAACTATTAACAAACAAGTAAATTAAAGAAATATGTCTTCAAGGGTTTCGACAGATTTATATGAGCTTCCCGTTAAAGTTTCTCGTTTTCTTTACGTTTATACATTTAATACATTCAGTTCCACGACGCGATGTTAATTTGGAAGACTTCTAATAAAACTCGTATCTTGTAAGTAGTAGTAGTAGTAGTAGTAGTAGTAGCAGTAGTAGTAGTGGCAGTAGTAGTAGTAGTAGTAATAATGACAAAAACAAGAAGGAATTCATAAACGTAACATGAAATATGATTTATGCATTTTTAATTAGTATTTTCCAAGGCATACTGATCCTCCTCCTCCTCCTCCTCCTCCTCCTCCTCCTCCTCCTCCTCCTCCTCCTCCTCCTCCTCCTGAGTGCCTGCTCGACGCTTACACTGGCAAGGAGCACTCGAAAAAAAAAAAAAAGTATTCTGGTCTCCCAAGCAGTTCCGCAGTGAATGAGGAGGAGGAGGAGGAGGAGGAGAAGAAGGGGGAGAGAAAAGGAAGAGGAGTTGAGTATTACATTCTAAGCAAAAAAGACTCGCAAGAAGAGAGTCTCAGAATGACAAACCTCAGCTGATGAATGTCCTCCTCCTCCTCCTCCTTCTCCTCCTCCTCCTGGTTCCTGAAATTGGTGCTGCGTGTGTCTGTGTGTGCGTGTGTGCATGTGAGATTATGCATGTTGGTATGTATACGTGTGTCTGTCTGTCATTCCTAATCACACCCTGCTCTCTTCACTCCCCTCACGCGACGCTGTTCTCTTCTTATGTTCTTAAGCTCCTGGCGACTCGTCTCTATTTTCAACAGGCTCTAATGGAAGCTGTGAGGGTTTTCAAGGGTGTTTTCATGATTCCAGGGATACATCAAGGAGGAATCTGTGTCATAAACAGGAGAAACATTTATTATAACATGACTTGCCCTCTTGTTTTTGAGAATTGGGATAAGAGAACAAATCTTTTAGAAAATGTGTAAGTCTTTGTGTGTATGTGTGTGTGTGTTTGTGTGTCAGTGCGCCAAGTCACTCGTGAAGTAAAAGGAATACGTTTAATTCAAAGGCTATGCATGAAGTGAGGCATAAGATTGTGACAGATAGGAGACGGAAGACGCTCATGAAGTAAGAGAGAAATGTTTTACTCGAAGGTTGTGGATGAAATCAGGCATAAGAATGTGATAAACTGACACTTTTCTTCCAACTTTGGGTAATATATTTGGCTGTTGTCCTTGAGAATAGACGCCTCAGTGGACTTTTTTTTTTCAATACTTTCTTTTTGGTTGTCCTAGACCTGTTCTACCATTACAGAAAGAAAACGGGAGTGACTGATTTCAACGGTGAGTGATGGAAGTGGATTTAAAGATGATAGATGTGAGAAAAATTACATAACTTGGGTTCAGATTGCGCGTATAGAAACTAAGGCGTAGAATTGTAATGAATAACAGATGGGAGTGACTTAAATTTTAGCAGTGATTAATGAGAGTTAACTTAAAGATAACAGATATGAGAACAAAAATAAATAATTGTGTTTCAAATTGCGCTGATTAAGGCAGATATGTTTTCGAATATACGAATAAGAGAAGAACACATCTGTAAAAATTCAAATGAGGGTTGTGATGCCAAACTAAGCAGATCAAATATAAAAGGAAAATAAAGGCTTAAAGATAATGTACATACTCATAAATTCAAACTTCGTGTATCAAAACAAATGAGATGGGAAATTTATGAAAAGGAATCTTAAAAGACTTGAATTCAAACGATACTTAAGTCATGAAGCAAGATGAGAGATGGATGATGATATTTAGAAACGAATAGTTACAAATTCAGGCCATACGTGTGAAACCAGACTGAAAATTATTATGTACATGAATATTAAGTATTAGGAAGCATATGCATGTGAATTTAAACAGCTGGTATGAAATTGAGAGACAGATGATGGTGGTGGTGGTGATGATGATACTGGAAAGAAAAGGGAAGATATATGAAATAACTTAAATTCCAATAGCGTGTATATGTGCAGGAGTGTAGATGATGGTAAGGAAAGGAAGGAAATTACGAAAAAAAAAAATGAAATGTGTATGTAATGCGTGCTGGAGTGCAGGTACAGTACATGTTTATACAGGGAAGAAAAGGTGAAAAAATATGAACTAACCGGAAATATTATGTGTGGAGTGAAAATAGATGACAAGGAAAGGAAAAGGGGGAAAAATGTAAAACTGAAAATGCTGCGTGCTGGAGTAGAGATAGACAGTGATACGAAAAACAAAAGGGGAAAAAAAATAGATGGTAATACTGAGAAGAAAACAGAAAAAAAAAATGTGAAACAACTTCAGATGGTGCTTGCGGGAGTGCAGATAGAGGATACTGGAAAGAACAAATAGATGATGAAACAGAAAAGAAAAGAGAAAATATGAAATAACTTGAGACGGCGCGTGCGGGAGTGCGGATGAACGGTGGTACGGAAAGAAAAGGGGAAGGAAAGATGTGTCCGGCTGGGTGGCTACTGTCGCCTCTACTCGATGATGAGGAAGTGGTGCCATCTCGCGGTGATGTACGGCGTCAGTTAGGCGGCGGAAGGAAGGAAGGGCCGGGGCCGTGCGGTCAAAAACAGAGCGACCTTCTCTCCTACAATATTGTGACGATATGTCGCAGTCACACGGGAAAATATTTTTGGAAAAGATATGTCCTCTTTCTTCGATTTTCTTCTCTCTGGATCCCGGCAGCCAGCCAAGCCAGGGAGGCCACGCCAGCCACGCCAAGGCCTTCAACCAGCCAGTGCGGGAGATATATCGCCGCCCGCCATCTTTGTGTAAATATGTCTGGACGTGGCTGTCATGGAACGCGATCTATTTTCGGAAGGAGTAGATAAAAATAGATAAAAATAAAGATGTAGGAGTCCACGTATCCGGGAGGGGAGGGGGTGGAGGGGATGGAAAGGGTGGTAGGGGAAGCGTAGCGGCGCGGGAAGGAAGAGGAGATTTATATAACCTTGAGGCGGGAGTGTGGGCCGCGGCGTCGTATTGAGTGACCCCAGGGTGCCGCTGAGGGACCGCCAGCACCGCGAGGGACGAACGATTGGCGCTCACCCGTGTTACTTGTGCTTTAAATGGCCGCCGCTTGACCGTTAAAAGTAAAGTCCGTGTGTACCTTGGAGATTCTTAACGGTGGTGGTAGTGGTAGTGGTGGTAGTAGTAGTAGTAGTTATTGTTGTTGCTGTTGCTCTTGTTGTGCATTGATAACAGTATTTGTTGTTGTTTTTGTTGTAGTAATAGTAGTAGTAGTAGTAGTAGTAGTAGTTGTAGTTGTTGTTGTTCTGGTTTTGGTTGTCATCACTATGAGATTCCTATTAAAAAACAGCATAAAATTCCCATATTATGAAACCAAACTCTTCTGCGCCGCACCTCCACCACTTTCAAAACGCTATGGTTGAAATTACACGGCCTTTTACGGGTGTTTTTACGGTTCTAGTGGCAGATAAACAAGATTCCTCCATTATTAGCAGGAAAAACACTCTAGAGAACCCGACCAATCACCTATGTGACCTTTGAAAATAGTCGTGGTGAAATTACATGGATTTTTAAGGATTTTTTTATTTATTTTTTTTTTTTTTACGGTTCCAGTGACAGATTAACAAAAGTCTCACATTATTAATTGGAGAAACACTATAGAGAGCCCGACCAATCACCTATGTGGCCTTTGGAAATAGCCATAGCGAGTGAGCAAAGCATTTCTGAACACGGGCCTGGAAGCAAACACTGGACTGCCTCTAGAGTGTTGACCTCTGCTCTTACTGAAACATCCATGTGCCTTTACCGCTCCCACGCACACTCACAGCCTCGCCTCGCCAGTAAACTTATAAATAAACTTTGCAAAGGCGCGGAGTCAAAATACAAGGCTTTCTTTTCTTTCTGATTGATTTTGCAGCAGCGACCCGCACGTCAAACGCCAGCATCATTTCATTTTTTCCTTCCCGTGTCACTCATTCCTTCCAGGGGCGACGCGAGGCAGGGGCGAGGGCGGTGCAGGCTAGGAGAGGACTTGGGAGTGTTGCAGTGAGAGGCAGGGTAGTGTTGCAAGGTGAAATAGGTTGAGGATGGGCAGTGTTGGCTGGGAGGTGGAGAGTGTTGCAATGAGAAGCTAGGGAGTGTTGCAGGCTCGGGCGAAGAGCAGCTGGGAGTGTTGGCGAGGTGAGGATGGGGAGTGTTGCAGGTGAAAGACTGGGATGAGGCAGGGTAGTGTTGAAGGATGGACTGGGCAGTGTTGTAGGTTGAGGCAGGGCAGTGTTGTAGGTTGAGACAGCGCAGTGTTTCAGGCTGTCATGGGCGCTTCAAGGGATTCAAGGGGGTGTCAGTGAACTGTGGCAACACTTGTTTGGTGAAGACTGAAATTTTTACCGATAGACTTTTACCAACTGAAAATTTAACTTGAGAGAGAAAAAAAAAGTTACTATCTTTACATAATTTTCAATATTTATTCATAATCTCTACATAATATCAAGTATTTATTTGGAATACACTTCAAATGACGCAGTTTTCATATCTATACAGACACGGCTCTGAATACTCCAGTACACGCATTCAATTGACTTCTTTACCTATATATCCTTAGAACAAGACACCATACATACACATCTCACGCAACACAGACACAAAATTATCCTATTCACATCTTCACCTACCTATATTGCAACTTAACACCATATACACACTTATCTAAGACCTTGTAGACATGTCATTTCACTCACTCCTGTACCTACATATATTTTCTAACCTTGCTACCATTCACATCTTTATTATTTAGCTACATAGAGCAAGACACCTTATATAGAGATCCTAGACAGCACAGACACGTTTTTTAATTGACTTCTTTAACATTTTCACAACACCAAATTATTCTTTACATCACACACACACACACACACACACACACACACACAGACCCCGGCCACCACACGCCCACCAGCACCTATAGACGCCCTTCCCATTAGGCGTGGACGAGCTAATACTCAGATCCTACCAACACCGCCATAAATATCACCACGGGTCCATTTATGAGATTAGGCGACACGCGGGGCAGGATGAACTGGTTTGAGGCATGCGGGGTGACGCGGCAGGGGTTAGGGTGAAGGCAGTAGGGGGGGTGGATATGGGCGGCAGGAGGGAAGGGTGTAGTTCAGTTTTTACGAAGACAAATAATTTTTCGTACCTTTTGCTATGATGGAAAGCGCGTCAGTGTGTGTGTGTGTGTGTGTGTGTGTGTGTGTGTACTGAGGTGCAGGTATAGATGCAGACGTGCGAAAATCGTGGAAATATACTTTAGCGAGTGAAGTTATTTAGAGGTTAAATTCCGAACTATGTAATTATTGTTAACGAGGCATGATCATTCCAGGCAGCAAGCGTCTATATTGTTTAAGCGCGTCATCCTTAATTGCGATCATATACGTAAATATATACATTTATTTATAATGTATATCCTTAGCGCTATGTAGAAAGATCCTAATGCAGTATTCTGTATTTCCAGAGTTTCACCGTACGCTGAGCTGGGCGCTGTACGATATGTTTGACCCGACGCCGGGGTTGGTCACTGAACCACGGGCATCGGGCACCGAGGCAGTCTCGCCCCTGCCAATACAGCAGGCAGAGGTGTGCAGCCTCTGCCCCATACCTACAACGTGCGTCTCTCAGCTAAGTATATGTGTATTAGTTTATCTTTGAAGGCAATTTTTCTTTTGTGGTTTGTTAAATAGCAGTCACCCTATTTCCCCTGCTCTTTATCACCTTTCAGACGCAGGGGTGTCGTCAGCCGGTGTGTCCAGCAAGTGGTGCTTGCACGGTAAGCTCGACCCTTGTTTCATATACTTGTCATATTGTGACCGTCCACATTTTAACCCAGCTTCAATCTGTATCGTAATCCGTCACACATGTATTTTGTAAAATTTAGCGCCTTACGGTCAGAATCCCCCCCAAACAATTGTGATTCAAGCCGCTTATAACTTTTACATAAGTGAGGTGGCCATACGTGTAATGTTTCCCAAAAATTTTGTTAAGTTTGCTTGCAGTTTCCTCTTCTTAAGATTTTTTGTTTTTGGATAATATCAGAATTTTGTCAGTACTTGGTGTTAGATTTATCAGATTTGTCACTACTCCCACTTAGTTATTAATGGCCTCCTAGAATGTAACTATCACCTCTATCAATTCCTTCCACCTTCCATCTCTTTCTTGAGGTGAGTTTACGCCATTCGTTTCAGGAAAAGTTACGCCATTCCTTTCAGGTAGTCGTGCGTTTTCTATGATGCCTAAAACAAAAAAAAATATTTTCACCCAAACTCCGAAATTCTGGCCTCCTTAAGGACCTAGGGACTTTTTTTTTTGGGGGGGGGAAAAACTTGTCCAAAAATGAATTTTTTGTTTAAAGATGAACAGAATAGAAGCTTATTCACCTCTCCTAAGAAAACACAACTTCACAAAGACGAAGCCATTGATTAATTTTAGTGGTTTAACAATCAAGAAAGTATTATAACCAATCATGTAACAACCGATTGTCTTGTTACAGACACTGACGTGGACAGCTCACGAAGCATCAAAGCCTTGGTGCCATCTGTTCCAAGCAGGGAGGCGAGCTCAGGCCACATCTGTAAATGAAGAGGAAATGGATGCCACGCATCGCTCAGATTCGCCTCTATAAACTGAGACACCAGTACTCCGCTGTAAGGAACGGCGCCATCACAGCAGCTCACAGCATGGAAAGGCTTTTTTAAGCATTATATAATAAATTTTGAATGCATGTGTAAAGTGACATTGGACTGTTTAGCTAGAATCTTGTCGCTTATAATAAGTTGCACAAAAAATAACTGAGACAGCAGGGTTGGTGATCATCAGTCATAGTAGTAGGTTTGAAGTTTGAATGTCAGAAAAGATCAGTGGGAGATGACGATTTCAGACTCAGTATTCAAGTTTAAAGAGCTTTATATTTTTCTTAAGGTTTTTGATCTGGAGATGAAACTCAAAGCACCTGGTTTTTCTTTTTTTATTTACACCCAGATACATTTACAGCAGTTGTCATCCATGCTCTGCAGGAAGCACCTCTGAAAATACAAGGACTTATGGAATGGAATGCAACCGATGGAGCAGGTCAGGAGTCAATGGTGTATGTATGTAGCTAGATATACACATCATGGGCCTTAGTACTGTAATTTTGCCTCATGAGACTTGCTTACATATCTGCTTACATATCTAGATTAAAACTCGCTTTCATCTGATGATTATTATAGAGATGCAGATATGGTGGTGTCATAGTGTTGTTTTGGTTTATTAAATAGAAATTTGTTGAATTTCTAAAGGAGTCAACAGAACAGTTCTGAATATTATGATGTCATTTGTTACCATTACTGCAGTATGTATACTTATTCAACATTGTGCTTGATGTTTCAGTGGGTAGCTGGGGCACCACATACACAGCTTGCCCGGCTGTCATCCTTCTTGTAGGTTGGTCATTAAATGAGTACCTGAGGAAACCTGGACGTCACAGTGGCGCTGTATCTAGGGATTAAGAGACCTCAGGCTGAAAGGCCACACATCACTATAGTGTATTCCAACTTTTGCCTTACAGTACACAGCATCTCTTGTTATTAAATAAGGTTGGAGACATGCAACAGCTGTGCATGGTGGATGGTCTCTTAACCTGGAAGACTGGGCCACACTGTGACATCCAGGTTTCTAGTCAACCTTCCCCAGGTTTCCTCGGGTATTCTCATTCATCATCTAACTCAAAGTATGAAGAGATGGGCAAGCTGTGCATGAACTCTCATTGCCCCAGTCTGGATTTGTTGCCAGGCATGCTGGCCACTGCACAACCACCGAGATTCATCAAGCAACAGGACAGAACACAGACACAACAACATGCCTGGCTGGCTATCATCAACCCAAATAAGAACTGATCAACTAAACTAAGCCTCTTCTCAACTCCTATTTCTCTCCCTTTCTCATGCTGTCTTGTTTTTCCTCTTCTTGCAGCATCCTGTCTCCTGATCACCCTCCTCTTCCCCTCTCTTCCCTACAACCCTTACACAACAACAGTCTCACCACAGCAGCTCCTGTCATCTGTGGGCAGTGTTAAGGGAGTGGTAGTGAGCCAGCTCCCTGGTGCTGACTGATGGCACGAGGCTCTTGGCTGCCTTCTGCAAGTCCTCCTCAGTAACCAACACCTCCGCTTCCTCCTCCTGCAGGTGGCCGGCCCGCACTGCACTGATGCAGCGGTGCAGGGCCATGTAGAGGGCGTCAGTCACCAGGGCGTACATGTCGGCTCCTGTCAGGCTGAGTGGCAGCAGGCTGGCTACTCTCTCCAGTGAGGTGGATGGACTGACAGGTATTCTGAAACACAAGTACATTTCACCCACTGTTTCCATACGCAGTTGTTTGTTTACATACAGCGGCGAGCATTACTACATTGCAGATACTCATATTTTTATACTTTTTTCCCTTCTAACTTCTTGGGACTCACTTGGATGTCACAGCCTTCAGAATCTTCACTTGCCCCTCGTGATCCTCACAGACACCCACAAACACCAATTTCTCAAACCTGCAGCACAAGAATGGATTAGCAATGAAATGGATCATAACAAATTTAGTAATGAAATGGATAATTTGTTATGATCCAACAAATTTAGTAATGAAATGGATCATAAATTTATTATTTACACAGTGGGATTGTATGTACAAAAAAACCTAAAATGAATATGGAACTTTCAAGTGGAGATATCAGCTGTACTTTTTGCCTATGGTGTCTAAAAACTTGGATTAAATCTTACATATAACAAGTGAGATAATGAACACGTTTGCTCCAGTAGTCTGATCGCCTCACCTGCCGGGCCGCAGCAGTGCAGGATCCAGCAGGTCAGGCCGGTTGGTGGCAGCCAGCACAAAGACGTCTGCTGCATCTGCTGCTCCATCCAGCTCGGCCAGTAGAGCAGACACAATCCTGTACCCATGTGGCAAGGTTTGTTATGGTAGGATCCTTTTATTAGTTAAGAAACAGAATGTTCAGACTGTGCTGCATCCCTGCTGCTCTTTTATACTTTCAGATCAGTGAATGATGTACTTCACAATAAATCAACTCAATACAATATTTTTCTCATTCTCTCCCCTCAAAAAACAATGCCAATGTAATTTCTTGGATACTCAATTACAAAATATTAAACAACACAGACCAGCCACCCACCTGTCCATGACGCCACCAGAGTCACCCGAGTGGCCGCGGTTTGGGGCGAGGGAGTCCAGCTCGTCAAAGAACACCACACAGGGGGCGGCTGCATGTGCCCGCCTGAACACTGTGGGGCATACCAACGACTACAACCTGGGACACAAGCCACACTCGGCATGTGCTCACTTCGACATGTTGGACAAGTACATATTAAGAGCAACTAATCTGGGACAAGACACACAAACAGCAAAACACTGAACACCTTGCTGCAGAGTTACATGAATGGGAGACATCATCCATCACTCATATGCTCACTGACAAGAGTGGTACATGAATTAATTTAACATTTTATCTTTACCTACCTACAAACTTCTAATTTGGCCATGCTGTCTAAAAACCTAATGAATCAAATCACAATATTTAAGATGCACACGACTGTTTCTGTTTCTCTGCCTCCACCAGCCACACACTTGCACCACCAGCACACATGCCACTCATTTGTCAATTATATGCAAAAGATGGATTCTCAACACACCAGGAAGCAGAAAACCACATAAAAAAAAAACAAGGTGTAACATTCTCATTCCAGGAAGGAAAGCCCCAAACCTTGCCTCACATTCTCCTCACACCACAAAGGAAAGCACCTCAAGCACATACCTAATTCTTCTAATACCAAAAATAAGAAAACCCCTCAAACACACACCTTGCCTCACGTTCTCCTCGCTCTGCCCAACGTACATGTTAAGCAGCTCTGGGCCCTTCACTGAGAGGAAGTTCAGGCCACATTCTGTCGCCACCGCCTTGGCCAGCAGTGTCTTGCCAGTGCCAGGCGGTCCATACAGCAGCACACCTGAGAGAAGGAGGCATGGGAGGCGTAAGGGAGACTAAAATGGAAATCTGGCAGTGACTGAATTTGTTTTTATTCTCATTCCTTTTCCTGTGATATATGAGAATTGAAATCCCCTCGACAACTAACAATTGTCAACTTGGAGTATATAGAATTAAGCGTGAATATAACTGTCAAAGTAAACAAAATCACATCATTTAGACCACCTACAATACATACAAAAAAAAAAAAAAAGCAATTTCAGAATATAAAGAACTGAGCTTGAATGAAATTTTTGAAGTATACAAAATTGTGTCATCAGATCACCTACAGTACATACAAAAGCTAAGAATGCAATGATCAGAGGATGTGAATGCACCCTTCTATTGCCCTGCTGAGGACGTGGCAAACTCCAAAATGAGATGGATAAAAAAAAAAAACTATCATAAAAGCTATACATAATAAAGAAATGGTTAAAACATGATAAAACAAATATTAAACACTTTTACACAAGAAAACTATTTAAGGCTAATAAACAAAAATGCAGACTGAAAACTAATACAAAAAAAACACACAGTAACTGGACCTTGCAGTGCATTAACGCCCCACAACACCCACACAGATGCTCCCTTACCTGAGTGTCTCATTTTGCTGGCCACAAGTGAAGGGTACCGCAGGGGCAGCTGAATGGTGTTGATGATCTGCCGCTTGGCCCCCTCCAGGCCCCCCACCTCCCCCCACTGCACCTGGGGGATGTGCGGTGCCCCCAGAGCCTCACTGCGACTTGCCTGCAGCTCATCTGGAAGCCAATGTGAAGGTTAAGTCATGGTAAAGCTACAAAAATTGCAAAAGTGAAAGTGGCAATATATGGAAAAGGTACAACATCTATGGAACTGAAAAAACACAAATTTATGGGAAAAAAAAAATGTTTAACCCTTTCACTGCTATTTGGCATATCCTTTAATCACTAGCCAATCTGAGACATCACTTCTTGTTGCACATTGCAGTGAAAGGGTTACAAATTCTACTTGGGTTTTACCTTAGCTAAACCTCTACACTGCCACACAACTTGCAATACTGGACAGGCCTCACTCCTACAGTCCATAATGGCAAGATATTACTTAAGACTTGCATGCATGTGACTCGACCTACAATGATACCATTACATTTTTTTATGTGCAAAGAATACTGGCCATGAACTGTAAAGAATACTTGATTTTTGTTCCTGGAAAAATGAACACAAAATTATCCTTCTTTAGTGTTTGCCAATTTAGTTATTGATATACCTACTAAAATAGTAAAAAGTTGCAAGAACACCATCTCACTCACTGGTAACCTTTAAATACACATTAAAATAGTAAAAGGGAACATCTTTTTTCACCAATAACTTTTAAATACCTCTCAAAAATGTAAGAAGTTATAGAACATCCATTTCCCATTGATAATCCTTACTAAGTTAATCTAAACATACAACAAACCAATCAACCACAATCCAGAGAGGATATACCCAGTGCATGTAGGAGGTCACAATACTGGAGCTGTGGCGGTGACCTCTGTTGCCCCACACCCTCACTGCCAGGCTGCTGCTCATCCCCCTTGGCAGCCCCTCGCATCAGGCAGCGTCTGGGGAGAGGGGCAGACAGTCATACCTACTTACTGCTCACTGGCTCAGTTTAATCGTGAAAAAGTGGGGATGGTTAGGAAGAGCAGTAGTTGGAATTACCGTAACATACATTCCAAAAAACAAATGATAAAATGATTATGGGTGTTTACTATCAATTCAGAATGTACGAACCCACCTTAAAGAGTGGAGTAATTAGCAAGGATATGAGGTTGAGAAGGATCTAAACCCCTAGACCTAAATGATTATAGGCATACATGGAATACAGCCAGTCAGTTACATTCAAGGATTCTTCAGTTACACACCAACCATACACTTAGCAGCCTACTCTCTGCTGGCCTGGTATATAGACAGAAACAATCAAAATTCTCACCTCTTGGCAGCATTCACCAGTGCTATGAAGTCTCCCAGCATGAAGCCGGCAGTGCGCTGGGCCAGGGTGAGGCTCTGGTGGGCCGAGAGCCACGAGGGTAGGAGCCACTTGAGCATATCACTCCGCTGACTAAGACCTGCCTCTCCCATACTCTCATGGTAGCTCCACACACTCCACAGGTCATCTGAAACAGGGATTAGTACAGTAAAGCTGGGTTTGTGGGCAGCGAGGGGGGAGGGAGGTAGGATTAGGTAAGGATCAGTTTGTACATAAAGCTTAAGTTGGCAGGCAGTGAAAAGGAAGGAAGGGATATGGAAGTGAGGGGGAGGGAGGCAGGGATAGGTAAGGATCAGTTCATACATAAAGCTAGTGTTGGCAGGCAGTGAAAGGGAAGGAAGGGATAAGAACCTTATTTAGTACATTAACACTAGATAGGAAGTGAGGCTGCAGGGAGGGATGGGGAAGGATAAGTACAGACCTTGCTTAGTACATTAACCCTTTGACTGCTATTTGCCACACTTCTCCTTAACCACTAACCACTCTGGCACATCTTTTCTTGTTCTCCTGTCACCTCCAAATGCTGTACTGATTAGAAACTGCAAAATCTATTCTTTTTTTTATCCCCTTTTTTTTCTTGTAGATGCGTATGAAGATTCCATGTGTTACTTTTAGTCCTGTGAATTGTTCCATACCACAGTGGAAGAGTTAAAGTGGGGTGGGTTGGTGGGCAGCAGCGGTACAAGGTGGGAGGATTAATTGTGGACCTTGTTTAGTACATCAGACTTAAGTTGGTGGGCAGTGATGGGGAGGGAATGGTAAAGGATCTTGTTTAAGCTACTGAAAACAACTTGTACTGTTCTACCTGTCATCTGTATAATAGTATATCCATAAAATTGATTCATATAGTCCTAATTAGTTTGCTGTGACTAAATGCCTGAATGCACAAAATACATACCCACCAGTCATCTGTGTGATCATATATCCACAGCTGGGCACCATGATAAGTAAACTGGCAAGCTCTTAAATCCTTCTCTTTTTTTATCTTAAACCTTTACAATTCACAGTAAATAATCTGTAGTATTGATCTGGACAAGTGAGTGGGACTGTAATCAATGTTTTGTGATAAATTTGAAGTATGGTTTAAATAAAGGACAAAAAATAATTTTGAGACAACCAGGTTATTAACTAAGTGGGATGGTGGTGATGAAACAAAGAATATAGCAAATATATAAAGTTCTATACTGTTTCATCACCACAATCCCACAAAGTTAATCTGGTTCAATCTCAAAATTCTGCTCTTTTGGATTGAAACACCTCAAATTTAGTAAATAACATTCCAGTTGCATTCTTTCTACATCACTTTAACTGAGCCTTTTCAGTTTACTACATTATTGACAATATTAAAAAGTCTAGTTGGATCTCAAAATTCTGCCCATCTTTTAGCTAAACTACACCTAAAATTTAATGCAAAATACTAAAGTTGGATGCTTTTTTTACATTACCTTCACTAAAACCTTTACAATGTACATCACTATCAACAACACTAAACATCCAGGTTAGATCACAAAATTCTCCTTTATCTAAACTCTACCTCAAATTTAATGCAAACACTTAAGTTACATTCTTTCTACTTCATCTCAATACCTGAACTGAACTTTTACAACTTCCAGTATAAACACTGAACAGACCTCACTCCTTCACTCTACATTAGCAAAGTGTTGTCTGAGCAGAGGCCACAAGACTTCACCAACCCTGTAGCTCACCAGAGAGAGTGTCACGGCTGGGGGCAGTGGCAACGAGCACCACAGATGGCTCCTCACTGCACAGCTTTGCCGCTTCCTCCCTCAGCGCTGCCACTACTCGCACATCCTCCTCACCATCCCGGTCCTTAGTGTTGGTGGTCCAGATTTATTTACATGTTAATTTGGACCCAGCAAACATCAAATTTTAATCATTTCTTTACCTCACCTTGTCACTTATTTGCAAGTCAACATTTGCAGACACAGTGAACAGCTTGATAAACTTTATTCTCTACCTTTCTTTAATCTTAAATGAATTTTCTGAAACACTAAAACTTAGTCTCCTATAATTATAGTATTGTTTGTTATTTTCCTTCATAAAAAAAAAATGCGAGATTCAAAATGTGATTCTTTCAGTAATATTTCAACACATTCCACAAAAAAAAAAAAAAAAAATATATATATATATATATATATATATATATATATATATATATATATATATATATATATATATATATATATATATATATATATATATATGAAAACATTACCAGTGCGATATAAAAACACAACTGCTAACCACTTACACAATATAAGAAGCTAAAAGAAAAAAACATTAAAATATATTATTAAAAGACAGAATATTATTAGCTTGACTTAGCCCTGTAAAATGTGTAAGTAAAAAAATGCATATAGTTGAGAGAGAGAGAGAGAGAGAGAGAGAGAGAGAGAGAGAGAGAGAGAGAGAGAGAGAGAGAGAGAGAGAGAGAGAGAGAGAGAGAGAGAGAGAGAGAGAGAGAGAGAGAGAGAGAGAGAGAGAGAGAGAGAGAGAACAAGTGACAGTACCTTTGCTAAACAGTGGACATCCTGTAGCACAAGGAGACAGGGGCCAATGGAAGCTGCTCGTACAATCACCTGCCGCAGCTTTGCCTCAGTGCTGCCGCTGGTGTCCCCCCGCAGCTGCCAGCAGTTCACCCACACTATGTCTAGACCCACGGCAGAGGCAGCCAACTTTATGACCTGCTCACTGCCTTGCCCAGGCAGACTTAGAATCAACACAGTTACACTCTTGATGTGGTTTGCTGCCTTATGTTCCAGTTCACTAGAGTTTTTAATATTTGCTTTGATTTTTGGTCTCTTACTGGTTACCCTGGATGCTGACGTACTTCCTTTGTCACCGGAAACTATGGTAAATGTTTTTCTATCTTGCAACACCATTCGCATGATTTTCAGCAGTTTAAAGTACATTTCTCTCAGCAAAGGAGGGACATCTATCTCTCCTTCGCTGTTAATACTCTCCGTGTAAGATGGGAAGGCAGACAGTGTGGCGCCAGCAAGATAGAGATTTGTACTGCCAACAGCTACATGAACACAGTGCTTCGTCTCCGCTCCAGACTTCCCGATGACTCTCACCACCTTAATGTAAATATTCTTGGGAGGAACAATGGCATTATTTTGCATCAACTCATGAGCAAGATGGCTTGGTACAGGGAGGACCAGAGTGTCACCCAATGATACAATTTTGCGGACTCTGAAGTAATCTATAAGTAACGACTCCAATTCACCGCTACGTTTATACTGCGCTGACTCTATAACCTTGACATGCACCTCCGACGCCATGTTGGGAAGGCAAGGAGTGACATTCCCCATCCTGCTCATGTCAACCCCTTGCACTTCATTCCACAATGCAAGGACTTTCTTCACCACCTCTGAAGAAACCCCCGTGTAGCAATCCACAAAATCCACACTAATCCCTTGATCTGCATCACTGCCAGCATCCAGCAGGTTGTGGTGGAGTACAGGAGAAACGAGGCACAGATTATCATCCACATCGGGACTCACAACCACCTGAATCCACCTTCCTCCAGGATTTGATAGGGAAAAACCACATGTGTGCTTTGTATTGGAGTGACTGTCTTGGAAGAATAAAACTCTCTGCCACTGACCATTCCTCAGCTCAAGGCCTAATGCAGCTCTCTCACTCACAACAGCAATGGCATTCAAGTCCAGTTCGCAGTGAAGGTCCTTAGGTGCTCTCCCCAGCAAGGTCTTCACAGACACCCTTCGCACCCTCAGCCTGCACCTGGCCAGCCTCTGTCTCCGCAAGTAGGCAGCATGTCTCAGGGGATTCACTAGGTGGGGTTTAGCAGCCTTCAGGAACACACAGGTGAATAGCAACACCTGGAAGCACGCCAACACTTCCTGGGGCTGTGGCATTGTGGATCTGAAAAACACAAAGGTTAGTCCTACATTATAACACTTTTCTGATATTGCATCTCAAATTTTACTGTCACAATTAATTTTGATGGATTCGGAATACATGAAACCTTTCTCATACTAAAAAAATACTTTACTATACTTAAATTTACACAAATAACTAGTGTTAGCATATTTACAGTCACATGTCACAGTGTTGGCACCACTGGGTTAGTGTTCTGCAGGTCTAACAAGTCAGTCCTGCAAAATAAAGGTTAAGTTTACAGTTTTGTCAATTTCCTAAATTATTTCATTATAAAGAACATTAATTTACAACAGGTTTCATCTAACACAAAGCAAGCACAAAGTATAAACATATATCCAAAGAGTGATGTGGATTAATGACGACAAATATTGCCCAACCTTCCTTCATGACTGTCAACTGATCATCGTCTGCCAGAAGCCCACGAGTAACACAAGGCTGGTTACATTCAGACCGTGGTGCACCAGTCTGACGCCACACGACACAGCCAGCACCGCAGCACAGACCACCACTCACCTCTATTGGCACACGCCGCGGTGCCTCCACCCTGACATTTCTTGTGCTGCTAGACCTGATGTAGACACACACACACACACAGACACTGAGGCAGAGCAGAGACAGAGACAGGCGCCAGTGGTGACCGAGTGATCCCCGCGGCCTCCCGTGTTATTGTTGACAGGCGGCGAGTGTCGAGCGTCGCTTCAACGGTGCCTTCCTCTGCCTTGCGGTTCAGGCAGCACACACACACACAAGCAAGCAATAGGAAAAGAGGAGCTGATTGGGGTGTCACTGGCAGAGAGGAGGTATAGAGCATCAGAAGGGAGTGGGGGAAGATGGGATGACGTTATCTATATTGTAGTAAAGGGGCACACACACACACACACACACACACACACACACACACACACACACACACACACACACACACACACATAGCTAAAATGAATCGAGAATTAGATAAATAATCTCAAAAATAAACCCATATACTACCTAAGGAAAAGTGCTGGCCATCCGTGTTTTCAGCTGCGGCGCCCCGGCCGCCATGATGGTTTGCCAGAGTCTGCCCCGATTCCAATATTATTCATATTTCCTTAACTTATATATTTTGGCTTTTTAACTAAGTTTTTCTTGTTTGTAAAATTATATAGTGGTGTTTTGAGTGTTTTGAGTGCGTGTTTTAATGGAAGCAGGTTAATTATGAGGTTGTTTCATCGTAAATATGTCTTGTTTTTATCGGTTATTTTTTCATATCGCCACACAAAAAAAAATTATTTCAGCCGCTAGACGAGATTTTATTGGCTCAACAAATCGGTGATAGTTTTTAAAATGTGTTGTGATTCCGTTGAGTTAAATATGTGGACTTTCAGTGGGTTTTTAGGCCTATTAAAAACTCGAAAAGTTGATGTTTTGTAATTTTTTTATTTCTTTATTTCAGCTTTTAGCTAACTTCTGATTCTTTGTAAAAATAGTTTCGATTTTTTAAAGTGTTTTGTGTTCGTGATAAATGAGATTTGTGGACTTCTAGAACGTTTTTTTATCGTGTTTATGTTCCAACAATTTTTTTATGAGTTGCTTTAAATATCTTTATTATTACCGAGGCTTGAAATATTTTAATATGCCTAGTATTAATTAAAGTTTATACCCTTTGAAAAAATATAAGGCATTCCGGCCTAGCTCCATTTTTGCGAAGGGTCAATTTCAAAATTAACCGAATAACGTAAATATGGCGTGACGTCATCAACTAGTGACGTCATGCGGGGACCGATACCCGGGACCTCCGACCTCCCTCCCTTCCAGCCTCCCTACATTGAACTTTAGTGTGTGTGTGTGTGTGTGTGTGTGTGTGTGTGCATGTGTGTGTGTGTGTGTGTGCATTAGACTTTAGTGTGTGTGTGTGTGTGTGTGTGTGTGTGTTCAGGACACAGCCTACCTAACCTTATGAGATACATAATATATTGTACCTGCCACACTCCAGACGCTGTGCAGACGTGGTAATAAGCCGTATGAACACAAACTGTACCGCTGCATTGTCTTGGAAACGTAATATCGATGTAAAATAATCCCTGTAAGTGTAATGAAACACCATCTGGTCACTGTGACACTCAGCAACAAACTGAAGTCTCCAGCTTTTGTTTCTCGCCTGTTCCCTCCCCCTCCCCCCTCCCAAAGACCGCGATGTGCCTCGATAGCAATGGCCAGACACACACACACGTCACAGGCACGTCATGGCCAGTGAGTGTGTGTACCAATAGCCTCACTGCAGTAAACACACACACACACACAGGTAAATTGATAAGTGAATGTATATTTGAATGAATGATTTGGTGTGTAGATACTTTGGTTGTTGTGTGTGTGAGTAAGTGGATGGGTGAGTGGAGGGTGTGTTGATGTGTGGATGGTTGGTTTGGTGGAGGTGAGTGGATAAGTGGATGAATGAGGAAGGAAGTGGTTGGGTGGATGGGTGTGGATGAGTGAGTAGGTTGGGTCAGTGGACAGTGGATGGATTAGTGGGTGGTTGTGACTGTGAATTGGAAGGTCAGTGTGTAGTGAGTGGATGGTAGGTGGATGGGTTGGTAGTGGATGGGCGAGTGAGTGTGGATGGGATGAGGGATGGGTGGATGGCTGGGTGGGTGGGCCTGTTGGGAGTGTGTGGTGAGTGGATGGGTGGATGTGGTTGAGTGGGTGGGCTAGTGGAGGTGGGTGGATGGGTGGGTGGAAATGACTTGGTGGATAGATGGACGCAAATAAAATAATTGTAGTTACATATATTAATTTTGTAACAAGGAATTAAATAAAAGATAAATAGATAAATAAAAAAATAAATAAACATAGCTGAATAACTACTTTTAGTTAAATTACACAAAATGATAATAATAATAATAATAATAATAATAATAATAATAATAATAATAATAATAATAATAATAATAATAATAAAAATAATAATAACAACAACAACAATAATACTAAGAATACTAACAACACCAAACAACATCGCCCTGAAGCTGTCTAAGGGACCTTTATCACTTAAAGGGCCCTTAAGACTTTTGAGCATCCGATCCCAGTGCCTTGCCCCACACACGCACTGTACAGAGGCACGCTTACCATGTACAAGCAAAAAATGCAAGCTACTTTATGAATATCTTTTACATAATGGACGCGATATGCAAATACTATTGATTTATGTTCCATGGATGATCGCGATTGTTGCCTAAATTATGAAGCCAGTGCTTAATTTCCTAACTAGCGTGTTCAGCAATAACTATCAATTGCTGTGCCGCTTGTGGCCGTAATGCCCACCTGCCTAATACATTATGTAGATTTTATTTATTCATTTGATTCTTAAATGTGAACTGTATTTTGTTTTTTGTTGTTTTATTTTAACATTAGTAGTATTCATATGCTATTTTATATTTCTGCGCCATATGACCTCAGTTGTTGTGGCGTCACGCAAGATACTCGTACTTTATGATCACGTCATTAACTTGCCTTCTCTGATGTGATTTCCCAGCCACACATGCAGCGCGGCACGGCAGTCCCTCTCTCAAACCTCCTCGCTACTTGATACTTATTAATGGTCATGTTGCCTGCATTTATCATCACGCCTGACATCCTCCTGGGCTTCCCATCATCAATATTCCCTTGTCCCTCGTCTCCTATTCATTGATTGACTTTTATTTCCAGAGAAGAATACTTTTTTTTCCGACTCCTAGCAGTTATCCTTGCTTCTTTCTCTGCTTCCCTTCGTCTGACTAGCAGCTCTACGTCCCGACTCACCCAGCTTGTCTAGTTTCATTCCCATTCACCGATAATTTTTTTTTCCCTGTATGATGAGTTTTCTTTCCTCCTTTATTCTGTTCCCTACTCACGATGAGGCCAAACTGACTGAATTATTGGAAAAGAATACAACACGTGAATAAACTCTGGCCGTGACTACTTAATAAGGACCAATATAGTGTGCGGGACCAATATAGAGTACGTACCTAGCTGTGCATGTTGGTGGACAGTAACCAGCAATCCAAGTAACACGGGAAAATGGATGACTGGACTAGAGAACGGATGTTAACTCTGCTGAAGCTTGTGGAAGAGTTGTGGCTAAGTAAATCAAATAATCCTGATAACAGTCTCGTGATACGAATGAAGCTTCTTATGCATGAAAGAAACTAAACCAGTTGCTTATGGTATGCAGTCTGGGACCAGGCATATATAAAACGGTAATAGTTTAAACCAAATACTCCTCATAATCTTCTCGTAATACAAGTAAATTTTCTAACGCAGGAAAGGAAATAAAACTCTTGGGTATAGCGTACGGTGGCAGTTGAAATTAAATAACCCTGTCTTGTAATGCGGGTAATCTTATAAAGGGAAATTAAATCGCTTGGGTATAATATGCAGTCTTTATATTTCAATAACATTACACACTTGTGATTTGTCTGGTGTAGGCGTGAATAGAAATCAACTGCTGGTAGTAAATATACAAACATAGTCTATATATATATTTCTCTCCTGACTACTCGTGTGTCTGTCTCTGTGTGTGTGTGTGTGTGTGTGTGTGCGTATGTGTGTGTGTGTAGGAAACGAGGGAACTATGAAATACATAAACTATTACAATAACAATTTAGGTGAAGCTATTTTCTATTCAGAGAGAGAGAGAGAGAGAGAGAGAGAGAGAGAGAGAGAGAGAGAGAGAGAGAGAGAGAGAGACGCACATCATTAAAAACATACATGAACACAATATACACATACATAAATCAAGTATACTTATTTATACTTACACGCAGTTTACACATATATGCGTGTATACATTGGCTGCATATGTACTTATGTGTAACTTAAATAATTAAGTGCAAAATTAAGTGATTAGACAGACATCGAAGTGTGTGTGTGTGAGTGTGTGTGTGTGTGTGTGTCAAGACGATTGTGGTAGTGATAATAAACCACATCACGGAGGAACAACAAACATTATAGAAGGGATGGTGGTGGTGGTGGTGGTAGTGGTAGTGGTAGTGGTGGTAGTAATAGTGGTGATGGTGAGGCAGTAGTAATAGTATAACAACAACAATAATAATGGTAATGAAAATAGTAGTGAATAGTGTGTAATGGTTACGAACATTTAGATACATAATAATAATAATAATAATAATAATAATAATAATAATAATAATAATAATAATAATAATAATAACAACAGTACCTCTTTATTTTTCGAAACATCACAATATTATCATTTTGTGTGCATGTTAGATTAAATTTTATCATTACCTTCCCTAAATCTACTGAGGCGAAAGAGAAAGAAATCGAAAAGGTTCCTATGAGTTCCAATACTATTTTCTTTTACGTGATTCGATAACTTATTTCAATTTCAATCACTAAATTCCTCGTCTAATTCATAAATACAGTAACTAGCAAGAAGATATGGTGGACTGAGCTTGACGAGGATAAATTCATTGCAAGTTGAAGGAAAGAAAATGGAGAAAACGGACTGTAAGAGCGGAATTTAAGAGGAGGACTTTTTAATTCAGCTTAGGTCGTCCGTGATTGGTCAGTGAGCTGTGAGGGGGCGTGGCTTCCTCGCCTTACGTAATGGAACGGAGGAAAATATGATTATTGTGTACATGATTTATTTCTACACCAATAATAGTAATAATAATAATAATAATAATAATAATAATAATAATAATAATAATAATAATAATAATAATAATAATAATATTCCTCCAGCTAAACGTAACTTGAAAATCACAATAAAACTAAAATTTCAGTCATGCCGTAGAAAAAAAAAATATATATAGATAAACAAGTACTGGGTAAATACATAGAAGAATAAACAGAATAAATAAATAATAGATAAAAAAAAAATATGGCGAGGAAGATTTACAAGAAAAGACCAAGGTAAGACGAAGATAATAGTGATAATAGTGGTAACAGCCTAACAGCGCAGTTTGAGGCAATGGTTCACGTAGGGCTTGTGTTTTTTCTTCATCTACCTGTCATCTACTTCTATACACCGCCGGGCCAAAGGAGGGTAGGGGGGGAGGGATTCTAAATGATATAGCAGATTCGTACGTACGTAACTTTTTTTTTTTTAGTATGTCTTTTTTCTCTGATGTATAATGCCTAAAGGAACGTTCTGTTATTCATTCCTGGTTTTTTTTTTTTGTTTTTGTTTATTTTCAATTTTGGTATGTGTTGATTAAGAACGTGTAAAGTTATGGCAGTTTACTTTTTTTATTTCTTCTTTATGTTGCTTTGTTTATTTTTTTCGTATTTTCCTTGTGAACTTTCTTCTTTTCCTCATGATATCTATAAAGTTTGTTAAGTTATTGCAATTTCCTTTCCTTTCGTTTTACTTTCTTTTTATTCTTTTTTTTTCTTCTTATTGTAAACCACAAAATGTGTGAGCAAAGATAGTTTTCTTTCCTTTCTTTTCCCTTTTTTTCTTACTAGAGACTTAAATGAAAAAAAGAAGAACAAAGTGGTTATAACGATAATATTTTCAAATCTTAAATTCTTATCTGCATGAGACGCTATTTCATATTACTGTTATTGATGATTATTTAAAAGAAGGAAAAGGGATAAGTACATAAAGAAAAATAGGAGGAAAAGTAGATAATTAACGAACTATTTATTATTGGTGATTATTTTTGATGAGAAGGAAGAAGAGGAGGAGGAGGAGAAGAAAGATCGAAGAGGAGAAGGAGATATACACAAAAAGACGAGGAAGGCAACGAAATGTAATTATTATTTTTTTTTCAACTTTCATCTTCAAAATTCACAAGAAAAAAAAATAAAAAAGACATAATACATGAAAATCCCGGAAATATAAATGAAAAACACAACGAGAAATGAAGAATCCGTCCGTTCCTTTAGTGTTATTCATCATTCATTATCTTGTTACTCCCATCATCACGGGAATTAAAAAAAAAATGTATATAAAAGGAAAAAATCTGAGCGGGTGTCATAAATTTTACACCATTCCGGAAATCAGGCGTGTGTGTGTGTGTGTGTGTGTGTGTGTGTGTGTGTGTGTTTCCATATTCACAGTATACCTAGCAGTACAAATTGGAGTGGGCAGTGCTCTCTCTCTCTCTCTCTCTCTCTCTCTCTCTCTCTCTCTCTCTCTCTCTCTTGCCCGTGACCCGCCCCGCCAGAGATGTCTAGTGAAGGTATTCGAGGCTTTGCTATACTCTAAGTCTTCGTTGATGGATCTATGTACAAGGATTGGTCGAGAGGAGAGGAGGCGAGGCGGTGAAGCGGCGACGAGGCCAGCAGGAGGAGGCAGGGAAAAGAAAACGAAGAAAACGGAAATATCTTAGTCCACCATGAAATTAAGGCCTAAGCGGTACGTTTTCTCTAGTAGTATTTTTAGAAAAGAATATTCATTTGTGCATGGTGATGGTTGTGTTGATTCTATGTGGTCTTGGTTATGGTGTGTGTTTTGTTTTGGTGCTTGTGTGGTATAATTTTTTTTTTCTATTTGTTATTTTGCGTTTTTGTTTGGAAACGTTTGAGAATTAAGTATATATATATATATATATATATATATATATATATATATATATATATATATATATATATATATATATATATATATATATATATATATATATATATATATATATATATAACTGTGTATGTTTCGTTTGGTTTCGGGTCTTTTTAAAATGTACATATGTATGATCTGTCTTTGTTGCGTTCCTGTATGTGTTTGAGATTCTAAAATATGTGAAAGGAGGCGAAGTAAATATTTAACTATAAAAAAAAAGAAAAATATTTAATACTCATCCTTTGTCTTTAAATGCATAACTGAACTTGCAGGAGGAGAAAAAAAAAAAGATAATTGTACTATTTGATGTGATAAAAAAGTAGATATTATCATTATTGAATTTCTTCTGATTTGACATCGCAAAAGAAACGAGATTAAAAGTATTATTAGATTTTGCTGCACGTTAACTGAAATAGAATATGTGTGTGTATGTGTGTGTGATAAGAAGCTTTGGAAAGGGTGTGCACCATTTTGTACTATAACCAGAGAGTTGACCAACATGCAAAAATAACACCGCCTTTCTCTCTTCATCATTTCCCATCACTTCCTCCTCCTACTCATTCACTACCTTTCTCTCCCTTCACTTCCCTTCCTGTCCCTTCACTTCGCTTCGTTCTTCTTGATAATCTCTTAACTCCTAATCATGTCACTTTATTCCTTTATCTTGACATGTCTCAACTCTCCCACTCATCTCTCCTGCGACTTACTACCCCAGTGCTGTCTCGTCTCAAATCAATCAGTCAGTCAGTCAGTCATTCATTCAGTTGCTGTCATTCTTCTGGTCTCTCCTGGGAAAAAAAAAAAAAGTTCCCTGTATTCACTCTGAGATTCAACCCGTTTTCTCTTCCCTCGTCGGAAAAAAGGGGAGACTTTCCTTCTGTTCTCTGTCCTGGGAAAATAAAACTGAAACTCCACCCTTGTTCTCCATTCTCCTTTAGAAAATAATTCCCATGTTTTTTTTTTTTCTTATACTTCTAGAAAATAAAGTTCTTTCTTATATCTCTTTATCTCTCCTGGGGAAAAGGAAATTATAATACCAATCTGAATCTTCCTTCTCCTGGGAAAAGGAAATATTGAATACGCCCTACTCGCCCCTCCTGGGAAAAGAAAACTGCCATTCCAACCCTGTTTTCCTCTGTCCTTGGAAAAGAAAATCTGTGGTCCCCCTTCAGTCAACTCTCCTGGGAAAAGAAACACCTGAAGCACACGAGGACGGCCATGCAAACGATAAGTGAAGTGTAAAGAATGCATTGCTAAAAGTGTGAAGGAACGGAGACAAGGTAAAGAAAGCAAGTAAAACAAGACGAAGAAAATTTAAGTAGGCTCTTTGTAATGGAATGATTTACAAGACTTTCCCTCTGCCACATCCATTTTCTTTATTAATTATTACTGAAAGAAAACGAATATATTGAAAGGGAAACATTACAAATCTACATAAAGAGATAGCAATGTGGAAACACGTAAAGAAAACAATGAAAATAAATGAATAGGTGGTAATTCTCAAGCAGCGTTTAGATTTTGATTATTGTTACATCACTGAAATTCTTAAGTTGTCAAAATCCTACGTAAAAAAACTGGGATCAAAGCTAGAATGAAAACAAATGAGCATCTCTCTCCTCTTGGCCTCCACAGCAGTTTCAATTGTACGCTCCGACACGCCCACACGCGCCCACACTCCCCACCTCAGTAACGTGGGCGTAAATTAGCTATAAAAACGTGTGTGTGTGTGTGTGTGTGTGTGTGTGTGTGTGTGTGTGTGTGTGTGTGTGTGTGTGTGTGTGTGTGTGTGTTCGGTTGTTTATTCAAGGGTAGTTTAAGGATATGCCTGACATTCGATATATATATACCATTAAAAAAGAAAAGGCGATAAATAAATGAAGAAGTAACGCCTTGAAATGATCGTTAATCTTACCAGCGAAAGTTAACAGAGCGAAAGAAAACGTAAGACTCGCGCCACGGAGGAAAACGAGTCTGGTCACCGCGTTCATGTGCAACCGAGGAAGAAAACGACGCAAAACTAAACCCGTAACTCAAACAAAATGGCATCAAAGCTTCGCAATTGCGCCACATGTTTACCGTAGTATTCTAAAACGTTTCCCAATAAAACAGGGAAAGAATGCAAGTCCCTAAAACGCTTGCAAACCACGAATCTCACTCACTGGTTCCCCTCTTTTCCCCTCCCTCTGTCTCATCTCCTCTTTAGGGACACAAAAATCCGCTACCATTATCCTAAGATTGTTTTTTTTTAGGCAACTGTCTATGAGCTTATTGTTAATATAATATATATATAGACTTTATATCTTCTGTATATAACATTTATAGTGATGTATAAAAACTATTGAGAAAGAGGCATTTCAGGGTGCGGGCGGGAGGAGGCGGGGAGAGGAGGCGCAGACGTCACTCCTTCCCGCCCATGAAGTGCTGCAGGAAGTCGATGGGCAGCGGGAAGATGATGGTGGAGTTCTTCTCGGCGGAGATGGTGTTAAGCGTCTGTGGGCGGGAAGGAGGGAGGCAGGGCGGGAGGGAGGGAAAGAGGGAGGGTAGATGAGTTTAGTCTTGGCGGCGCTGGTGGTGCAAACTTAACGTAACACAGATTCTACAGGAGATATTAGCTGTTCGATGCTACAATGACTGATAATAAGTTAAGTTACGAGTGAATAAGTGACTTAATTTAGCAAGTACTGAGTTAGTGAATGAATCAATACAGAAGACTTAATTAAGCTTACTGAATCTAAAAAAATGACTAGATTTATGAAAGATATACCTTGATTCAGCTCACTACTACTACTACTACTACTACTACTACTACTACTACTACTACTAAGAATTACCAATGACTTAATCTAGCAATGAATGAAGTAAGCAAATGACTGAAAACACACATAAAAAAAGACTTAAATTTACGAATGACTGAATCTAAATATGACAAAATTTGTGAATGACTAATATGACTCAATCCCTTACTACTACTACTACTACTACTACTACTACTACTACTACTACTACTACTACTACTACTTCTACTACTACTACTACTACTCGCCTGGAGGTAGCGAAGCTGGAGGGCGGCGGGCGAGAGGGCGATGACGTCAGCTGCCTCCTTTAGTGCTCTGGAGGATTTTTGTTCTCCTTCAGCGGCGATCACCTGCGGAGGGTGAGGCGGTGAGAGAGAGATAGACAGATAGATAGATAGATAGATAGATAGATAGATAGATAGATAGACAGAAAAATAGATAGATAGATAGATAGATAGAGAGAGAGAGAGAGAGAGAGAGAGAGAGAGAGAGAGAGAGAGAGAGAGAGAGAGAGAGAGAGAGAGAGAGAGAGAGAGAGAGAATACTGCAAAAAATTATCCTTAGATTTAATTAAGTGCGGGTATTATTTTCCGCAGACTTATTGAAATGTGGGTAATATTTCTCGTAGAGTTTGTGAAAAGTGGCGAGCATTAATTAAAGCAAATGTTCTATAGACCACAATTACTGAAATGCGGGAAAAATAACCGAAGACTTAATGAAACCTGGCAAACGTTGACCGTAGACTTAATGAAATTTTGGGCACGCTTTCTCTGTAGGCTTAAACTACAGAAGAATTGTGGGAGACTCAAAGAAAAAAAATAATAGGGCAGGTCAAATAAATAAAAATCAATCAACAAATTTAAAAGTCAACAAATAAGGAAACAAACAAATAAACAAACAGACAAATCAATACAAACATGTACGAGTCCACCTTGAAATTTAAAACAGAACAAAATAGATAAAATAAATAAGAATTAACAAAAAATCAAAGTAATAAAAACCAGCCAACAAAAACACAATAGAAAGAATACAAATAAATACATAAACTAACACAAACAAACCTAAAATACATCTTGAAATCTAACACACCCTGCGTGAACACCCCCGCGTGCCTCACCTTAGCCCGGGCCTCCCTCGCAGCCTCGGCCTCTGCTGCCATCGCACGCTGCAGCTGAACAGGGAGCCTCACGTCCTTGCTGTGTCGGGAGGCAGGAGGGGCGGTGGTGTGCAGGGTAGCAGGAAGGGAAGGACACAGTAGGATAGAAGAGAAAGGAATGGGAAAGGAAAGATGAAGATAATGAGGGTTGTGAAGGAAGGATGATAGAATAGAGGGGATTGAGAAGGGACACGGAGGAATTGAAGGGGAAAGAGAGAAAAGGATGAATGAGGAATATGGTGACAGTAGGGAGGAAAAGGGAAAAGGAGGAGGAAAAGGGAAAAGGAGAAGGAAAATAATGGTTGGGAAGGAAGGATAACGAAAGACAAGGGAGGAAAAGGAAGAATAGGAAGAAGGGATGAGAGGATAAAGAAGGGAGGATTAATACATGTACAGAGAGCGAATGATAAGATATAATGACAGTAATAATTGTATTAGATATATTAATGTCTTTCTGAATATTACCAATTAAAATCAAAATTAATTGGTACAAAAGATTAATATTATTCTTACACAGGAACAACAGCAACAACAAATAAATACTTATTGATAATGCAATGCAGAGAGAGAGAGAGAGAGAGAGAGAGAGAGAGAGAGAGAGAGAGAGAGAGAGAGAGAGAGAGAGAGAAATCAGACATGCCACATTAAGCTTGTTATCATTAGCAAAACAATCTTTAGTATACCATGAGAGAGAGAGAGAGAGAGAGAGAGAGAGAGAGAGAGAGAGAGAGAGAGAGAGAGGAGAGAGAGAGAGAGAGAGAGAGAGAGAGAGAGAGAGAGAGAGAGAGAGAGAGTATAAACACACAAGCAGGATACATGACCGTCACTTTACAATCGAGCATCGAGGTTAAATTATTCAAAACAAAACGTTTATCACAATAAAGGGCACACGGATGGGAACACAGAAAACGAATAAAGACTGAAGGACACAGAAAACGAGCAATGTTAGTGTTTAGTTTTAAGGGTAACTAGTAAAAATGTCCATAAACTTCCACCAAACACATTTTCAAAGGAATTCTCACCCTATATAAAAAGTCTATATAATGACTAAAAGTAGCTTTAGTTCAGGATCGTATCAAATGAGAGAATAAGGGAGAGAGGAAGAGAGGAAAGGAGAGCTGTGAGAGGAAAATGTTGACCGAATTTTTTCCTCTTCTTTCTGTTATGGAAATAAAATAGTGTTCTTTTCTAGACTGGCTTTTTTTTTTTTTTATATGTTCTACTTCTCTTTTAACTTTAACTATTGTCGAATTTAACTGTCACTTATTAGAAAAATATATATTCAGGGAATGATAGAAGAAATAAAAGGAGATTAAGGGAAGGCAAAGAGGGAAAGGGAGGGGGGACGCAACACATCCCAAACACCTCAATTGTACGACCCTGAAGCAACACTGCAACACTTACTAACACGTCTAACACACTTGAAACACTTCCCTAAACAAACTACCAATTTATGTTTCTCTGGTAATATTGTGGTGCTAAGTCTAACTGATAACGGACGGAAGAAGATTTCAGCTTTCCATTCCAGCCCAGGTTCGATTCCCGGTAAGGTTAAGAAAGACGGGAAAGAAAAAAAAAAGATTGATTGATTGATGTGTTTGGCGCTGTACCTCAGAGGTCACGTGGCGCTGAAGTGGCGGAAGGACAAAGAAGAGACAAAGACGGACGGAAGAACAAAAGACAAACAGGACAACTGACAATAACAAAGAATTTAGGTTAGTTCATAGAAAACGTGGAATAATAACAACTGGAAAGGTGAACAACAAACGATGCAGCAATGCAAAAATTCAAATTAAGTGGATAGATTTTAAATAACATAAAGAAGAGAACAGAAGATGAAGTAGACAACACACGCAATAGTTTAAGAATTCGAATCAGAGTACCCGGACGATGGCAAGCAGGAGTTTAATGTAAATAAAAAAAAAAAAAAACCCTGAGCATAAGACAGTTGAAACGCATTGGGATAAGCACAGAAGCAAGGGCGAAAGCTGGGACACGGAGATAAAAGAGAAGGAAACTCAGCACCGTAACATCTTCATCTCTTCCACATGAAACAGTCAACACGCGTCGGCGGACTCAAAGAAAAGGAGAGAGCTGCTGGGTACGGAAAAAAAAAAAAAAATGGAAGAAAACGCATAATTCAGCTGTTAATTTGAGGGCAGGCTAAAGCAAACTGCTGAGCGTCATGCAGAGGAGGAGGAGGAGGGGGAGGAGGAGGAGGAGGAGGAGGAGGAGGAGGAGGAGGGCGAGCAAACCACGGCAATGCGAGCTTAGATAATAAGGATAAAAAAAAAGAAAAAAAAAAAACAGAGATTATGCATCAACACGCTGACACCGGTGGAGGCAAAGGAGGGACGGGAGGGGAGGGGAGGGTATGGAGGCAACTTTTATCCCCACGAGGAGGAAAGTAAGGGAGAATGGAAGGAAGGATGTCATTTTAATCCCAGCATGAGGAAGGGAGCAGAGAGCAGGGAGGTAGCCAAGGGTCGGGAAGAATAAGTAATACTGCAAACCATATCGCTCTTGGTGGAGTGGCTCTACTCACATTTCCACTCTCTCCACCTTTATACCCCAGTTCTCTGTAGCATCGTCTAACACGCCCTGAAATGGGTGATTAGTGCCGGTCAGAGCAGCAGAGGCGCCAGGAAGGACATACAGGAGAGAGAAGCAGAGAGAGAGAGAGAAGTGGTGCTGTACATCTGTATCTTACTGTGCCGGGCCTGGCGTGCTGGGCGGGTGAGCGGGGCGGGCGAGGAACAGGCGGGGATGTAGAAGAGCACGAGTGATGTTCCTTGTTTTTAGTTTCTTGTTGTTGTTCTGAGCAGGAAGCTGAAGGTGCTGAGGTTTTCTTTGGTTATATATCAGATTTTACGTGTTTGAGCGATAAATTTCGTTCACTGAGGCGCGGCGAATCTTTGGCCATGAGGAAAAGAGCTATATTCTTTATTTCGTATGGGAGAATAAATCACTTTTAGACAGATTTCCAAGCTGAGAATGAAATTAAAAGTTGGATACCGCAGAAAAAAAAATATTACAGATGGCTTTTATTTATATCCAAGTAGACATAAAAGAGCAATTTTAGCCACAAAGCGCTGAAAAAAAAAAAAAAAGAATCATGGACTTTTAGTTAAAACAATACACACGACATATCAGCCATCACTTCAACAGCCCCGCCCCGCCCCGCTCCGCCCCGCCCCGCCCCGCCCTTTCAGCAGCCAACCCGCGCTCCCGCCCCAGTACTCACATCTCCACTCGCTCTACTTTGATGCCCCAGTTATCGGTGGCGTCGTCCAGCGAGTTCTGCAAATAGCGTGGTCAAGTGTAAGCCTCGCGCTGCGCCATCTCGAGGTGCTATGAGTGGTGCTGCCCAGTTTCGGAATGCTGAGTGCTCGAGTACAAGATTACAAGATGGTCGCGCGGTCTTAGGATGTAGAGTCTTAATTTGCGCATTTTCTTGTTATTGTGTGGGGTTTTTGAGCGTTCTTCTCTTCTATAAAGGCAGAGGATTGTTATTACATTTATCCAGTCATTGTTGCTATTGCGCCTTTTCAGAATAAGATGCTTTGAAAACTGCGATATTTCTACACGAGAACGCCCTTTTGTTTTTTACGTTTAGTATTCAACAGTGCAATATTTTTCCCGAGATATTCTGAAAGGAACACAAAGCACTTCACTTTATGCCGACTTTCTTTTTCCTTTAGTTTAATTTATATTTTTACTCCTCCCGGAACAACGCAAATCCTTTCAGAAAAATAGAGAAAGACATAAAATCGATTCCTAGTTTGGTTCCCGGAACAAGAGAGACAGACGGAGTGGCGCGGTGATTTAAAAGGCACGGGATTCATAAACAGGATTCAACTCGCTGCACAACGGGATCACAGGCCGCTGCTTCACTGGTTAAGACGTCTGGTTACGAGCGCAGAGTCTTCTTATTTAAACACTACTGATAAAAACGTGATATTCAGTTTCTTTGTACCAGAAACGCAAGACAGGTGAAGTAATTATAAATGAACACTTGATTTGTATTATTTTGTAAGCGAGGATGTAATGTTAGATGATATTATTTACTTACATTTATTTATTTATTTATTTATTATTTATTTAATCTTTTTTTGTCTTTATTTACTTATTTAATGTTTTTGTTTTTTCTTTACTACTTCAATCTTGTTTTTTTGTTTATTTGTTTGTTTGTTTGGTTAGTTGTTTAGTTATCTACGTACTTTGTTTATCAATTTATCGGTGTTCATGTTTATTTATCTTTTTTATCTACTCCTTCAATCTTACTTTTCTCATTTATTTATTTACTTATTTATTCATTTATTTATTTAGTTAGTTAAATATCTATGTACTTTCTCTATTAATTTATCGATGTTCTATTCACTTCCACTCGAGATGCCATTGCACTAACAACTATCATCCTTGGCCTTACCTATTACAATTACATTTGAAGCTGTTAAACAAAATGAGATGGAGACAGTGATCACAGACTTATTATTTACTTCTCTCACGCTTATTAATTTTCAGAGGTTTAAAGTAAGATATTGTCATTTTTCTATATGTCCCTGATTCTCTAAGGAGCTGGAAGGGAAAGTAAATGTTAACTGATCAACACACATACATACAGACATACACACCTTAATCACTACATAGGTATCATGGCTATAAAATGAAAAAAAAACAAAAAAAAAAAACATCCCCTTAATTAAGCTTCTGATATTTGTAGTTGTATTTCTGTGATTTTAGAATGCACATTTCATTAATCTCATTGTTATGATTTTAAGACATTTGTCAATACTGTTAATCTGTTTACTACTACTGCTGCTACTATTACTACTACTACTACTACTACTACTACTACTACTACTGCTACTTCACAAACTCATTAGAATAATCCATATCAACACTTAAGCCAAATCAATACAGCTTTTGTTAGTAAGTAATACGTGTAATGAATGAAATACAGACAGAAATATTAATTACTACTACTACTACTACTACTACTACTACTACTACTACTACTACAACCACAACCACAGCCACTACCACTAACCAACTGTCTTAACACTCCTCCCCCTTCTCCCACCACCATCACCACCACCACCACCACTCGCCTGCATATCACACGAGATGGACTCCCTGTCGCCCAGTATCTCGTGCAGGTTCTTCGTCCCCAGCATGTTTCTGAGCGTGGTTTGCGCCAGGAGCCGCGTGGAGTGGTGGGCATTCTCCACGTTGGCGACGCTCACAGTGGCATTACTCACTCTGTAGTACACCACGGCGTCCACACTCACCGTCACGGAGTCTTTGGTGAGTACCTGAATGGGCGCAGAAGGAGGACGAGGAGGAGGAGGAAGGAGAGGGAGTGAATGAGTTAGGGTATAATGATAGAATTGAAGGACAGATGATAAACAATGCATAAAGAAAGAAGAAGGAAGAAGTAAGAGATATATTGACAAAACAGAAGGAAGGATGATAACAACGTAGGGGAAGGAAAGAACACGTAGGAGATGAAGGAGATGGAGGTGAAGAAACGTGTACGAAGGAGACAGAAGAAGGATGAATGACAAGAAACAACGTGTAAAGAAAAGTAGAAGGGAGAAAAAAAAATAGGATACAAGAACAGAACAGAAGAGATGAAGGAATGGTACAAAAAATGGAAAAGGAAGGAATATGTGAAAAAAAAAAAAGGTGAGAGGAGGAGAAATAGAGCGATGAAGAAGGAATGTAGAAAGAGGAATGGAGAGAAAGTATGAGATAAAGGAAGGAAGCAAGGAAGGAAGTAGTGAAGGAAGGAGAGGTGAATAATATGAAAGACAATAAGGTGGAAGGTGTGATAAGGAGAAATTACAAGGATTAAGTGTTTGGAAGGAAAATATTGATTGCGAAGAGGAAAAAAAGTAACGAAAGAAAGATAAGAAAAGAAAAAGACAAGATTTTAATAAGAACGATGAAAGAAAGATAAGATTAAAGATTATGTGCAGAAAAAAAAAGGTTAAAATAGGACAAGATGTGGAAAAACGATGAAATGAAAAGGCAGAGGCGATAAGAAAGAAAAAAAAGAAACAGGGAAAATTAAAGAGGAATGAAAGAAAAAAAAAAAGACAAGAAACTGATATTAGAAATTTTTTGTAATGAATCTTTACAACTTGTCACGTTATAACACACACACACACACACACACACACACACACACACACACACACACCCTATAACTACATGTGCAACCAGAAGCATGTGAACAGGAATTATTTACAGATTATATAAAAAGAATAACTAGAATTACATACAACCTTAATCTAAGCATATATTAAGTAACAGGTACAGATGAGCAGAGAGGGAGTGGATGGACTGAGAGATATAAACACAAATAATAAGATGGATGAGGATAAATGATAAATAAATAATAACAAATAAACAGAAAGGTAGATATTTTGGAAAAGTTGATCTATTTATTCCAAGAGAAGATAAGAGGATAATCCAGTGAGAGGAGCTGGTGACTAGGTACAGACAGACAGACAGACAGACAGACAGACAGACAGACCAATAGAAAGACACACATTATCTCTCAGTCTGCTAAGAGTAATAAATTTTGGAATAAGGGTATGTGGGAGGGGAGGGAGGGGGGAGTTTCTAAAGCCGCACTTATAATAATAATAATAATAATAATAATAATAATAATGATAATAATAATAATAATAACAATAATAACGATAATTTTTGTTTCTCAATTCTTCAGGTGCATTTTCGCGATATATTCTTTAAAAAAGCAAAGCGTGCGCATGCGTGCAGAGAGAGAGAGAGAGAGAGAGAGAGAGAGAGAGAGAGAGAGAGAGAGAGAGAGAGAGAGAGAGAGAGAGAGAGAGAGAGAGAGAGAGAGAGAGAGAGAGAGAGAATTAAATATGCAACAACAGCAGCAGCAGCAACAACAACATCAACAACAACAACGACAACAACAACAATAACAACAACAAAAGCAAGGGCAAGCGAGGCCAGCCAATCAAATAAATCGACGTTCCGAAGCAAAAACAAACAAACAAACAAACAAACAAACGAACGAACAAACAAACAAATAATCCATAGAACCAAATAAAGAAAAGCCAAAGGGAAAGCACTAAAGGAAGGAAGGAAGGAAGGAATGAATGAAGGAAGGAAGGAAGGAAGGAAGGAAGGAAGGAAGGAAGGAAGGAAGGAAGGAAGAAAGGAAGGAAAGAAGGATAAGAAATGAAAATAAAGGAAAATAGATAAAATACAAAGCTAGAAGAGAGAGAGAGAGAGAGAGAGAGAGAGAGAGAGAGAGAGAGAGAGAGAGAGAGAGAGAGAGAGAGAGAGAGAGAGAGAGAGAGAGAGAGAGAATCATCACATATGGATAGATTAGGAGGAAAGAATCGAAGGAAAACTGATAGAATGGAGAGGAAAAGGAGGAGAACAAACACACAAACGAACATCGAACGAAGGAAATGAGAGAGAATGAAGGAAAGGATGGAGGAGGAAAGAAAGGGAAAGCAGAAAGACGAAATGAGAGACAAGTGAAGAGGAAAAGTTGAGAAAAATAAAAGCAAAGAAAGGAAAAAAAAGAAAAAAAGAAAAGAATAGGTAAAAAAAGAAAGATAGAAGGAAAAGTGGAGGAAACCATTGAGGGAAACACTAATATAAAAAAAGGGAGAGAAGAAAGGAGAGAGAAGCATGGGGGAAAACACTAGCAGACACACGAACGAACGAACGGATGGAGGGAAAGGTAGAAGAAGAAGAACAAGAAGGAGGAGGAGGAGGAGGAGGAGGAGGACGAGGAGGAGGAGGACGAGGAAACCACACGAAACAAACGAAGTGGAAGTGGAAAAGTGGAGTAGAAAAGTAGAGTGAAGGACAATGACATGAGGTAGGGAAATATAAACGAACGAACGAACGAACGGACGAAACGAAGGGAGAAAGTTACTGAGAGAAATTATACTGTGGGGGAAGTGGAGGGGAAGTGGAGGGGAAGTGGAGGGGAAGTGGAGGAGACAACAACCCACCTCTTGCGGCGGAACATCAAACGTAACAGTCCGGAGATCCACTTTGCGATACGATTCAATACATGGGAGCACGAAAAAGAGACCTGTAAAATACGGGAAGAAAGGGCGTGAGGGAATGAGGCACCACATCCTAGAGGGGCGAGGGGCGGAGGGACGAGGCAGGGACGAGATGGGAAACGAAAGGAGAGAGACGAGAGAAACGATGGTGTAAACGAGGAAGGCGGACGAAAAGGGGGACGAGAAAGGGAGACAAGAAAGGGGAAGAGAAGGAGGGGCTAGGGACGAGAAAAGGGGATGAGAAGTGAGATAAACAAATGGGTTGAGGAAACGAAAGGAAGGGTTAGGAACAAAGAGAGACGAGAATGGGGACGAGTGGAGGATTACAGGGAGAGAGGGACGAGAGAAACTAGTAATGGGGACGAGAATGGAAGGAGAAGGAAGGGCTAGGGACGAGATGAGGACGAGAGGTGGCGGACGAGAGGAGAGAGGAACGAGAGAGACGATGAAGGAGAACGAGAAGCAGACGAGAGAGGAAAAGGGACGAGAGAAACGAGGTGGGGACGAGAAGTAAACGAGAGGGAGGAGCTAATAACGAAGGGAGACGAGAGGGGGACGAGAGGGGGACGAGGTGGGGTACTGAAGGCAAGAGATATAAAGATGAAGGGCAGAGGGGGAGACTTTTCCAAGGGGCTAGGGACGAGGAGGGACGAGGGGGGACGAGAGAAAGAAGAGGGGCGGTTTCAGAAGGGAAGAGAAGTAAAGGGAAGAGAATAAAGGGAAGAGAATAATGAAGAAAACCACTTATGGACAACAGAGACGAAAAGAAAACGAGATTGTGTTGGTCTCTCTCTCTCTCTCTGTGTGTGTGTGTGTGTGTGTGTGTGTGTGTGTGTGTGTGTGTTGAGTTTTCTTTCTTTTCTTAATTGGGAAGAGGCTTAGCAGAGAGAGAGAGAGAGAGAGAGAGAGAGAGAGAGAGAGAGAGAGAGAGAGAGAGAGAGAGAGAGAGAGAGAGAGAGAGAATATTGGAGCAACAATAAAGCGAGAGAGGAAAAGGAAGAGAGAAAAAAAGAAACAAAGATGAGAATTACCTGAAAATGAGGAGGAGGACGAGGACGAGGAAGAAGAAAAAGAAGATGAGGAGGAGGAGGAGGAGGAGGAGGAGGAGGAGGAACAAGTGAGTGGAAAAAAGAGAGTAGGAAGACGAGAAGAAGGAAGAGGAAATGAATAACACACACACACACACACACACACACACACACATACAGACACAACAGTGCAGGAGAGTCGATGCCCTCACACAACAGCTTCAGCGCCTTCTACTTGATTTACGTCGACCTGTAACCTGGGGGCGGCACTAAGGGAGGGGCGGGGCGGGGCGGGATGGAGCGGTGAAGGCGAGGCAGAAGAAGAGGAGGAGGAGGAAGAGAGAGGCGGAAGGACGTACCAGTAAAAAAGAAAAAAAAAAAAAAAACGTGCGTGTCTGTGCTTAAAAAAGAAAACGTGACGAACGAAAATGTGAGATGAGGTGGAGTTGAAAGGTGGACTAAAATAAAAAATATATACTTCAGGAAATGTTATCAACTTGCCTCTTGGGGCGGCACGTCAAAGACACTGGTCCGCAAGTCTACCTTAGAGTAGGATTCAATGCATGGCAAGATGAAGAAGATTCCTGCAGGGAGAAAAACAATGAGTGATCTTGAAAGTCCCCAGGGAGAGGGCGCGAAGGGGGACAAGAGCTAGAGGAAGAGGAGGATGAGAGGAGCAGGAGGAGAAGGATTTGAGAGGAGGGCATGGAGGGGAAAGAGAAAACCTGGCATGGAGGAGGGTCTGGCAGGAGGTAGAAGGAAAAAAAAGAAAAGAAAGGAAGGAGGAAAGGAAGTTTTTCTCACCAATTTCCTCATCTTCCCTCCTTTCTGAGTTTCCCTTCCATCTGAAAAATGAATTACTTTTTTTCTTAAGGTTACGTGATGTCTTGTGTCGCCTTTCTCGAGGTGACCTGAGAAAGGGGAGACTATATCATTACTTTTAAAATATAATAAAACAAAGGGTGACTTATTTCCCGGTATGAGTACGGGGGAAATTACCTGGGATTCCAAATAAGCACTAAGGATATTGTTCTCAGACATAAAAACGTAAGAATATAATAAAATAAAGGCAACTGCAAGAAGACATTAGGCCTACACGTGGCAGGCCCTGTATAAAACACCAAACAGATGAATATGTACACCTCCAGCCTTTAAATGACCAATGGCGAACCTTTTTTTGTGTTGTCATTTCCTCATTGGTAGTATTTATGATCCCAGTGCACAGGAAAGGCTTTGCACGTGTCAGGCCCTTTATGAAACACCTAATGAATGAGTATGTAACCTCCAGTCTTTAATTAACCAATGACGTGTCTTTTTATGCTATCATTTTCATACCATCATTAGTCTATACAATTCCACTTCTCTAGAATATTTTTACACGTGGCGGTCCTTCTATCTTACTTAAAAATCTGATTAAAAAAAAAAGTGTTCATTCTGACACATTAGAGGATATTAGGTGACATGTTTGGTAATTACGGTGGCGACAGTTGGCAGCCCTGCACACTAGGGATGGTACATTATGGCTGGGCAGTTGATCAGCATATCAGCAAATACCAATGTGATCTGCCCGCAAACTTTTATCTCCTACACTCTTGAATTTTCCTAACTTTTCTTTCTTCTTCTGTCCAAACTGTATAATTCTTTACTATCTTCCTATCAGTTCAGTTCAGTTCAGCATATCAGCATCACGTCAAGCCACGCATACCAACCTTACCGGCGCAACACATGACCAGGCAGCAGGTGTCACATTGTTTGTTCATTATACCACAGTTTTGTGAGCTATTGTACATATGCAGGCTTTAAATGACCAGTAACTTATTATAATTTTTTTTTTGGTTAACATTCCCTCATTATTACTTAGCATGATTCCACTGCTAAGGAAAAGCTTGGAATGTTCAGGGATGCAGGGTACGACACGTGCCGCACCAAGCTGGCTTAAGGCGTCTCGTCCAGGGGCTTAGGGGGTGGAAGGAGACAAGGGTAAATTGTCTCATTTTCTGCCCACTCCGCTCTACAATTTGCTGCGGCGTGATGATCCTGTCTGGTGGTGATTGTTTTCCTGGTAGGGGTTCAGGAACAAGGTCAGGAAACTCCAAGGTGAAGAGTGAAGCATCAGAGAGGTGTGCGCGCCATCTATGTGTGATGAGTGTTATTAAAACGGGGAACGTCGCCCTCTGTCGCCAAGCTTTCGAACTAGCTTACCACTGGTGTCTGGCGGCCGATTGCTGGACACTGCTCTCTCTTGGTAAGCTTTCCGATAAAAGATAAACGAGGAGGGCTTGCACACACCCAAAGACATGACAGGAGAGTTCACCAAGAGGAAATTTAAAGTCACACAAAATCACACTTATATCTTTTAAATGTAATAACAATTCTCATATTCCCAGCTGGCCAGTCTGTAATATACTTCATTAACGTAATATAACGAAATAATTAAGAGATATATTCAATAGAAAACCACAACAATTCATTCCAAACATTTAGCAGCACCTCAGGCCGCAGCGAACCCTTTCTCCGTCTCTCTCCAGCCAGTCAAAGTTTGTAATACATTTCATTAGCGTAACCTAACTGAAAGACCTACAATATACCTGGTGACCTAACCGTAGCAATCCACTCCAACACCTCAGGCCGCAATGAACACTTTCTCCATCCCTCCTCAGCTAGTCAAGGTTTATGATACATTTCATTAGCGCAACTTAACTGAAAGACTTGATAACCTAACCGTAGCAATTTACTCCAAACATTTAGCAGCACCTCGGGCCGCAGTGAACACTTTCCCGTCCTTCTTCCGCTACTAATCCTCGCCAGACGCGCCCCGGCATGAAGAACGCGTCCCCGGAGGCTGCCCCGTGATCCGCGCTGCCACGCCCCTGCCTCGCGCCGCGCCGGGATGACACACTCGAGTAATGAAAACCACGAATGGTGAAGAAAAAGTAGAGTAGGACTTGAAGAACCTTAAAACTTTATTTATTTATTTTTCTATTTATCAATCTTCTCATTTATTTGTCAGTTTCTATCTATCGTGTTCCAATACAGATGACACGCTAGTCTGCTGGAGCTTCGCTTGTGTTGTATATTTTGTACTGGAGGTCTTGGTCGTATGTGATAAATTTATTGATATAGCAGTGATGTAGTGGGCAATGAATGAGATAAATTTTGATGTCTGATGAACGCAAGGATATGCCACGATATAATTAAATTTCAAGACAAGGATGCATGTTCTGTATTAGCTCATGAAGAGACGTAAGCAAAGGCCAGAATAGATCAACTGTTGAGATCTCACTGTAAGGAAAATCTGAATAGGATGATTTTTGGAATGTGATAAAAAAGGAAAGCGGTGAAACGCAACTGTCACTACAGATAGCAGTTGATAATGTCTTTCGTAATAATTGAGACCCCATAATTCATTAAGAAAAGAAAATGCGCTCTTAAAATTAATTACACACATAATACATTGTTCATTACGTCTGACATAACTACCACGGAAAAAAATATAACAATTCAACCAACAAATCAGAAGTAACATTATTACGATTCAGGAAACCCTGAAAGAACTTAAAATTTAAGACAAAAAAAATCGTATATGAATAAGTTATGACACCACGATAACAAGGAGAGAAAAATCACGCTGCTTCTCCCTCCAGGAAATTACCGCGAGCCAGCAATTCCAATGAAGGGAAAACGGTACCTGTTGAGGAGAGAAAATGGTATCGATGGAAGGAACAGAGAAAACAGGTGACTTTTAACGGGGACTAACCTGGCCCTTTGGAGCCTCCTTGCAGCAGTCTACCCAGGCGGAAGATGACTGCCCTCTCGTACTCCTGTACCACCTGAAGAAGGGAGAAGGGGTCAACTCTCTCTCTCTCTCTCTCTCTCTCTCTCTCTCTCTCTCTCTCTCTCTCTCTCTCTCTCTCTCTCTCTCCGGAGCCATCGACTTTTCCCAATACACGATACTTTGTTTTTTATTTTTTCATTTCAGTGTCAAACAACTTTAGTGACCTTCGGAGGCACACAGAAATAACTCTCTCTCTTTCTCTCTCTCTCTCTCTCTCTCTCTCTCTCTCTCTCTCTCTCTCTCTCTCTCTCTCTCTCTCTCTCTCTCTCTCTCTCTCTCTCTCTCTCTCTCTCTCTCTCTCTCTCTCTCTCTCTCTGTGTGTGTGTGTGTGTGTGTATATGTGTGTCGCGCTGTCAGCAAGCCACTCAGACACACACAAACACACACGGGATCAATATCGGCAGGCCTGTCCATCACGGTTCCGTTTGAGGAGTGGAGAGCGAAGGAAAAACTTATTCCTAAACTTATTCCTGAAGGCAAACTATTTATGATTCCTGCAGCCACGCCACCTACGTTTGTTCTTCCTTTTTTTTCCTTCCTGATCTCTAGTAGTTATCTTACTCCTCATTTGTCATAATTTTTTACTATCTTTTTTTCATTTTTTACTATTGATTATGCTGTGTGGGTTTGTCTCTTATCACTAATAGTCTTGTGAAGGTAAATTTTTGTCTAGTTTGTTCTTTATTTGTGTTCCTTTGTGTTCTCTCTTCTCCTTTACAATCCTTTCATCTCTTCATCATCTTAGTTCATCATTAATAGTCTCACAAGTGTCATTTCATTTGTTAGTTTCTTCTTCATTTGTATTTCTTTGTGTTTCTTCTACTCTTTTCTCATCTTCGTTCCTTCCTTCCCCGTTATCCTTTATTTAATTCTCTTGACTTTTCTTCTAGTCACTTATCAACTTATCTGAGTAATTCCTTTTCTCTAATCCTTTTTCTATCAATTATCCTTACTAAACTCTTCTTCCTTTCCTTAATCCCTTCCTTTCTCTTCCTGTCTTTGCTTCAGTCTTTTAAGTTTTTCCTTCACTCACTCGCCTGTCTATCAGTATCTATCATATTATTATCATACTGTTAATTCTAAAACGTTTAATCCTTCAGTAGCATTATTTTCAAAGACCAAAAACATCATCATTATTATTTAGATTCTTACGATGACTTTTTTTTTTTCAGAAGAGCAGAATACTTACTGTTACAAGAACCATGAAAACACCCTTGGAAACCCCAGTCACTTCCACTACAGTCTGCTACAGGTTGCTAATATAACCCAGGGATATGTTGGAGAATACAAATGGTTCATCTTTTCCTTCCCAGATCCTTTCTTTCCATTCAATTCCATCCTTTACTTTCTCTCCTCGTCCACCTCCTTTCGTGCCTCACTCCCTGCACCTTCTCTTCACTCAGTCAGCTGTGTATCACTTAATATCCGCCTTTACCAAATCCTGCCTTTATAACACTGGTCTTCTTTATCGTCTCTCTTAACCTCTCTTCTCTGCTTCTTCTCTTCTTCGCTCCTCTAAAACTTTCATTTCTCTCCTTCATGCGGGAGCAGTTAAATCTTTATTCTTTCTATATTTTTACCTTTCATTTTAAAATCGATAGTAGTTTTTATACAATTTCTATGCTTTTCCTTCACTTCTTAAAAAAAAAAAATCAAATCCCTTTTCTTTTTAAAACTCTATCTTTCATTTTAACGTCGAAAGTGATTCCTATACACTTTTTTTTAATATGTTGCATACAAATCTAACTAATTTTATACCTCAGAGGTCAAGATTCTCAGAGTTAGAAACGCAATCGAGTCAACGAGGTAACGTCTCCTGCTACCTTACCTTGAAGCAGACGCAGAAGGAGAAGGGCATAGTGGCCAGCACGAGGATCCATGATAGGCCCCGTCAGGATCCACCCCGCAGACACCAATACCTCCGTCATTCTCATCCGCTGCAGGAGAAAAAAGAGGAAGGGATTTGTAGGGGTGGTCATGGTGGTGGTGGTGGTGGTGGTGGTGGTGGTAGTGTGAGTTAGTTGTGGTGGTGGTGGTGGTGGTGGTGGTAGTGTGAGTTAGTTGTGGTGGTGGTGGT
>NC_087176.1:5215000-5220000 GCF_035594125.1 Scylla paramamosain
TTACATTTAGAACTGGATAGCACTAAGAATAAAAATGTCATGGGATTTTATTAGTTAGCTTCACAGGGATTCCTTTTGTACTTAGGATTTGAATGACGCTATATGAAGTGTGGAGAACTGAATAGCACTAGTGGGAAACTATTAATGGATTTTGTTAGTCGCTTTGTGCTTAGGACTCACCGCCACTATAAAAAAGATGAGGAAATGATAAAAAAAACTTTAGGCTCTATTAAAATAAATCGGCAAAACTGGAGGATTGAGGGTGACTGGCTTTGTACTTTGAATTGGGAAGAACTAAATGAAAATACTGAATTGGGAAAAAAAAAATGTCTGCTCTACCAAATGTTATCGGCAAAAAAAAACTCAATAATTTAAAAGGCGTCAAGCGCGTCTGGTCAGTGTAAACAAACCCCACAAATTTATTACGTCTTTCTCTGAATCTTCTACGCGTTTTCTCGGAGCAGAGCAGTGTTTCATATTCTCGTAGTACGCATCTTGCAACGTTATTGAACACGTTTGCAAATATGTAATTCTCTACTTTTTTTTTTTTTTGCTGATCCAGATGATTCTTTATTAATACCTTACGAGCTTTCAGAAAAAAAAAACTCATTATTGTTCTACGTTTTTACTTCATTCTTAGAAATTGATCAATAGGAACAAAACAAAAGAGCTGATTTTTTTTTTATATTGACTTGCCTATTTATACCACGTTTTTTTATTTATTTATTTATTTTTCTTTTACTATTTTCACAGGTACACGAGGAGTTAGTGAAATTATCTATAGTTTCTTAAAATGATCTATACTCTTTTCATCTTTTTTTTTTTTTTTTATCAGCCACTCCTCAAATAGTTTCTCAAGATTGTTCGCGCATCACGTTTTCTTTATCATAATCACTTCACGTCAACACAAACCCTACATTCATATCCTACCAACACTCTTAAAATATACCAACCCTTTCACTGCACAAGCAATCAAACCAGCTAACGTAATTTACAACTATTTAATCACCCTTTCTGAACACCTCGGCTTGCGTCACTGTACAAACACCACGCAATCATCGCCAACAATAAAAGTTCGCGCCCTTGAGACTGTTTCATCCATGTAATGACTTTCGCGTGTCCACAGATCGATCACTGCGTCAATCATGTTTTTCACCCTCCCTCGGGACTCAACAGCCACGAGACAACCTTTCTTCCTCTCTTGATTGGGGAGGTTACATAAGCGTATACAGTAACGAGGGAAAGGTTGTTTTTAAAGAAGCTAAGGTAGTTTGTCGAAATAAGAGTGTTTTTTTTTTTTTTTGTGCTGGTTCTTATGATATTTGGTTCGTTATTGTGGTTAGTGTATGATAGTAAAGGGTGTGAGTATCAATAGTGATGATTATAACACGAGTGATTCTATTTATCGTGTATGATAGCTATGATTGAGGTTATAGAAGCGTGTGGTAGTTATAATGGAAGCTGAAATATTTGGTTTGTTAGAGTTAGTGTTCGATAATTATAATATAAGTAACACTTCATTTATAATAATTAGCGAATCAGGGTCAAAACTGAAGTCAAAGGATCTTGTTCGTTATATTCACTAGTAGATGATAGTTGTTATAGATGCTATGATGCCTATTTTGTATGGCAATTAACATGAAAATTATAATAATGAAATTTCCTATTGCCTGGAGTTAGTTTTAGGAACAATAAATACCGAAACACAGAACAACATAATACAATTGTTACATTAGGATAAAATTAAAGTAAGTGCTAATAATAAATACAGTAACATATATAAAGACCTGGTAGTTGAAATAATTAGTGAATAAAAAAATAAACAATTACATATAGAACTTTACACAGGCAAGCTGGTTCGTGATACAGAGAAGTTTAGAAATGAACAAATACATTTTCACATCCGGTGCATTAGTGACCCAGTGATGACATGAACAAATAACACATATACAACTGCACACAGGCAATGGAGTTGTTATAGAGTCAGTGAACAGATATATACAACATTTAACATAACAATTCAACATAACTTTTACATCCACTGCATCCTTAAAGACACCCTATGAAAGACAAGTAAACAAACTATACACACAACTTTTATGCAGACAAGCTAGTGATAAAAAAAGAAACTAAACAAACAGACAAAACATTTTATCAGTACAATTCAACGTAATCTTAACACTCAGTGCATTGTGTGGCCGGATAATTACGCACACAAGACAAGAAGATTACTGAGATATTAAAGTGGGTGCAATCAGTGAGTGGGTGAGTGTACCAAGCTCCAAATTACTGTAATATTCAATTTGAGACTTTACGAACGTTGAAATTATCGATCTGAGAGAGAGAGAGAGAGAGAGAGAGAGAGAGAGAGAGAGAGAGATGAGAGAGAGAGAGAGAGAGAGAGAGAGAGAGAGAGAGTTAAGTACTTCATGCGAGGTTTCCACTAAGTAATTACACTCTCGCCTCTCATAAAAGCCAATTTGCAACACGAAAATTCAAACTTTTCTCTCTCCCGGACTTAAAATTCACGCCGGGTTGCAGTTTTAATATTCAGACGAGAAAAAAGTTTAAGCTTAAGACAGTTCGCTTAAATTCCCGCCTCAGTGATAGGTTTTCAGATTCTTGCACTTATTACTAAATGTTTTCTTTTTTTTTCTTTTCTTTCTTCTCTATTTTTAATCTTTTGTTTTATTTGACAGGGAGGAGATGATTGTTTTGTTTTTTTTTAGGTAGGCGTTTTTTAATTAAGGTTTATTACTTCAAGTGTGATCACGTGACACGATACAGGTGAGTTGATTAACAGGTGAGGTGCAATGTATGTATGCATGTATGTATGTATGTATGTAGGTGTGTGTGTGAGTGTGTGTGTGTATTCATTGTACAGTCTGTTTGCTGCTGGTCTTTCGAGACAGCCGCCGTCCCACTATGGAAAGAGCTCAGAGCTCATACTGACCAATCTTTGGGTTGGACCGAGACCACTCACACACAACACACCGGGACAGCGAGGTCACAACTACATGAATTACAGCCCGTACCTTCTCACTGCTAGGTGAACACGGACTACACGTGAAAGGGGACACCAAATAATCTCCGTCCGCCCCAGGGGATCGAACCTTGGTCCCTCGGTTGTGAGCCGAGTACACTAACCACTACGCTAGTGTGTGTGAGTGTGTGTGTGTGTGTGTGTGTGTGTGTGTGTGTGTGTGTGTGTGTGCACGTGAACAGCTACATGCACACAACGTATCGACAGGTGGGCGATCTAAAAACAGAAGCTGGTGTGTTCCACGAAGAGTGACAAAGTGCAGACGATAACACCACAGGAACTTAGAAATAATACCAGTGTGACGTGAGGCTACACACACACACACACACACACACACACACACACACACACACACACACACACACACACACACACACACACACGGATATACATGGCGAACATACTACGCTGTGTGTGTGTGTGTGTGTGTGTGTGTGTGTGTGTGTGTGTGTGTGTGTGTGTGTGTGTGTGTGTGTGTGTGTGTGTGTGTGTGTGTGTGTGTGTGTGTGCGCTTCCTCATGCGTGCAAAATCCAATCATACGTGCTTGTATTTGAGACACTGATCAAGTAGTAGTAGTAATAGTAGTAGTAGTAGTAGTAGTAGTAGTAGTAGTAGTAGTAGTAGTAGTAGAAAGTGTAATAGAAAAGTGCAGTTTGGAACGACCTAACCGAAGTCTGTCCAGCCGGTTCCTTATCGCTGTCTGGGTAGGCGAGAGTCATCGTAGGTAATCAGGCAGGCAGGTAGGTAGGAAGGTAGGTAGGCAGGCAGGTAGACAGGTAGACAGGGTGACAGGGTGGCAGGGTGGCAGGCCCGCGTGGTGGTCCTGCCCTACTCAATGCTCTTCCAGTCACTAACTCACTGCCTCTCTCTCTATCCACATGTCTCCCCCCCCCATCTCCCTCTACCTCTCCCTGTCTCCCCCCCATCTCCCTCTACCTCTCCCTGTCTCAGTCCTCTTTCTTCAGCCCCCTCTCCCCTCTTCCCTCTTTCCCTCTCTCTGTCCCTTCACGCCCACTGTTACTCATGCGTCTTCCCCCTTCTCCTCCTCCTCCTCCTCCTCTTCCTCCTCTCTATTTCAGTACCTCTTGTTTACTTTTCCATTCTTCTCCTCCTCCTCCTCCTCCAGTTGGTATTCACTCTTCCTTTACTCCATCTCATCATTCTCTTCTTCTTCTTCTTCGTCTTCTTCTTCTTCTTCTTCTTCTTCTTCTTTTTCCTCTCCTTCTATAGACAGGTGTTGATTAATTCCCTTCCATTATTGCTTTTTGTTTCCACCTGAATGATTGATTAGCTCATTTGTGTTGTGTGTGTGTGTGTGTGTGTGTGTGTGTGTGTGTGTGTGTGTGTGTGTGTGTGTGTGTGTGTGTGTGTGCGTGTGTGTGTGTGTGTGTGTGTGTGTGTGTGTGTGTGTGTGTGTGTGTCAATGTCCTTATTGTGTGCAGTCCGTCTTCTTTCCATTAGTCTCTCTCTCTCTCTCTCTCTCTCTCTCTCTCTCTCTCTCTCTCTCTCTCTCTCTCTCTCTCTCTCTCTCTCTCTCTCTCTCTCTCTCTCTCTCTCTCTCTCTCTCTCTCTCTCATAAAATAAGTACCCTCCCAATATTTACATTCGTGACATCACAATGCAAGAAGCGATCCCCATCAGCCACCTCCAATCAGCTTTCGATCTGCGTGTTACGTCATCGCCAATGGACCAATCATCGTGTTTGTTATTGTCTGCTTCGGTTTGTCATGGCGACTCAATAGAACAGACACCGAAATTATGTATGAGATTGTCGTTATGTGTGACTTGGACTTGTACCTGTACCTTCTTTCTTTCCCCCCCTCCCCTCCCTCCATCTCTCCAACCCTCCGTCCCTCGAGCTCTCCCTCTTCCTCCTCCTCTTCCCTTCCGTTTTCTATGTCTCTCCGTTCTCTGTATTCAACTCAGTGACTCCAACTCAGTGAAAGAAAACGTAAT